>NC_081412.1:204675304-204975304 GCF_030272615.1 Cryptomeria japonica | reverse complement strand
AACGAGAAGGAGATTAGCCCAGGAAAGTGAGCAGGTAAATTTCTGCCTCATGACTGAAGTAGAGCCCAAATTTTTTGATGATACTAGAAAAATTCAGAAGTGGGTAGATGCCATAGATGAATAATTGAGACAAATTGAGAAAAACTAGACTTGGGAACTTGTTCCTAGACCAACAGACAAGAATGTCATAGGTACCAAATGGGTCTACCAGAACAAGATAAATGAAGAAGGTAAGATAGTTTGGCATAAAGAATGGTTAGTTTGCAAAGAGTATGCTCAAGCGGAAGATATTGATTTTGAAGAAACCTTTGCACTAGTTGCTAGGTTAGAGGCAATAAGAATGTTTTTAGCCTTCTCATCCTATAAGGGTTATAAAGTGTATCAAATGGATGTAAAATCTTCCTTTCTCAATGGTAATCTTGAAGAAGAGGTGTATATGGTACATCTAGAAGGGTACTTGTTGCATGAAGATGACAGTTTTGTATGCTAGTTAAAGAAAGCCTTGTATGGTTTGAAGAAGGCTCCTAGAGAATGGTATTCCCAGTTAGACAAATACTTCAAGGAGAAAGGATTTTGGAAAGGGAATGCAGATAGAAACTTGTATGTCAATTTAAATGGATATCACATGATTATAGTTGTTGTATATGTGGATGATATTATCTTTGGTGGAGATAAGGACATCATGTACAAAAAAATTGCAAATTAGATGAAGACAGAATTTGAGATGTCCATGCTACGTGAGTTGTCCTATTTTCTTGGTTTACAGATCTCACAATAGGAGAAAGGAATTTTAATCTCCCAAACCAAGTATGTTAAACACATGTTGAAGAAATTTCAGATGGAGGACAACAAACTGGTTAGTACTCCCATGGTTACCAGTTGCAAGCTGAGTAAACTAGATGAGTCACAAGAAGTTGAGAAAAGACTGTATAGGTCTATGATTGGTAGTCTATTATATCTAATAGAATCTAGACCAGACATTGTACAAGTTAATTGCATGGTAGCAAGATTCCAAGCTGCTCCTAATCATACTCACTTAAATGCAGTTAGGAGAATCTTCAGGTATCTGCAAGGAACTATCAGTTATGGCCTATGGTATCCAATGAAAGGAGACTTTTCATTGTAGGCTTATACAAATGTAGATTGGGCAGAAAGTATAGATGACCAAAAAATTACAAGTGGAGGTGCTTTATATTTAGGAGACTGGTTAGTATCATGGCACAACAAGAAGGAAGATTCAGTGTCATTAAATACTGCTGAGGCAGAGTATATAGCAGCTGCTACATGTTGTTCATAGGTTTTAAGGATGAAGCAAATGCTAAAAGACATACAAATGGAGATACTGGAACCTATTCCAATATAGTGTGATAACTCAAGTGCAATCAACATCTCCAAGAATCCAGTAATGCACTCAACAAAAAAATGCATTACAATCAAGTATCACTTCATGAGGGATAAGGTAGAAGACAAGGCGGTCATAATAGAATATGTTCCAACTGGTGAGCAGGTTGACATATTTACCAAGACACTTCCTTTGGACCCCTTTGAGTACTTGAGACAAAATATGGGAGCTATCGCACCATCTAGAAGCACTTAATCGCATAAGAGGATGCATGATTCAGGGGGAGTCAACCATTATTACTATCTTATGACTCTTGAATCATGAAGAATGGACACAGGGGGAGAGTGTGTCTTAACCGGATGTAGTCAAGGGAAAGATTAATTGTGTTAGATTAAGGTTCCCTTTGCCATTGTTGTCAAAGGGGGAGAGAAACTAGAAAAGAGAATGTTGACATCAATGCAAAATGGGAAGATTATTGGCATTAAGTTTTCATTAATGTCAACCGGTTTTGCAGGCTACCGGTAGAAGTATGTCAAGCAGATATGAAGAAGATTGAACCGGCATAAGGAAGATTAACATGAAGGCTTGTCAACTAGTATGGTGGAAGACAAGTAGTTATTGAGATTATCAGTGACTTCAATGGTATGAGGTGAGATGCATGTGTGTGTTAGCATGTTGAGTGATAACAGGTAGATAATACACCATTTTGGAGGTTGGCTTCTTGTTTATGATGAAGAGGCAAAATTCTAAAATAATCATAAACCACCGGAGGTGAAGATGTGCTACCGGTGTAGTGTGCACTACCGGTTAGCAGGAGGAGAAGGTCTCACCAATAAGGGTTTGTGCTAGTATGATTTTGCTGAATGTTCAAGTGTAAACCAACCTTGTGTTGGTGAGCTGAGTGTATGGTTGATGTGATGCCATGTGGAGTTGAGGTGGCAAGCATGCAGAGGTTGGTGAAGTTTTCATCGACATGGTTGTTGGAACAATCAGTTGACATTAATGAAACATCCACAAATAACAGGTAAATAAAAGATTGATGCGGCTTGAGGAAGAATGAATGCCATAAAAATATCAGGGAGTTGTTGGCACCTAGATCAAAGAAAAGAAATCAGATTGCAAGAGGACCTAGAGAAGGAAACAACTGGGTCATAAATGAGTCGACAAATTTGAAGGCCGAAAATCATGGTTGGGATTTCTATCTTTAGCAAATATACATTGGATGATGGACAATACATATAGATGCATTCCTCCAATGTAGGTGATTGATCCAAGATGGATCAGATCAGATCAAATGAAAATTTGGTCGGGAGAAGGAAACCCTAACCACTCCTAGTTTGGATTTGACTTTTTGTGGGAAAGATCAAGATTAAATATGATGACTAGAGATTGCGATTGCTGCTCCTATAGAGTGAAGGTTAGTGTGAAATTATTCTATGAGATCTAAAGAGAAAAACACTTGAAGTGTTAATGAGAGAGGACTATACTGGTAAGGAGAGGCTAGGTAAACTGGTATAAGAAACAAACTAGTAGAGTTACCCTAGGATGTAGAAATGAAAATAAGAAGGAAGCCACATCTGATAAAGAGTGATCGGTGTGAGTTGAATTAGAAAGACATTGTGAGATGAGAGTTAGAAAAGTTAGAATCAGTAGCAAAGGAAAGTTGCAGTGTGTGTGGAGGAAGCACAGATCGGTAAGGTTGAAACTAGTAGAGTAGAATATTTTAAGGTTGCAAAATTTCTTTTGTAACTAGGATCTCATTTTTATAACTAAGTCTTATATTGTTTTCAATAAACTGGTGCTTAGTGCATAGGTTGTAGCTCCTTTAGGTTGTGGCCCATAAATTGTGCAATGGTTGGTGCACCTTTGATTCGGTGCTCATAAATTTGGGGTTGGTGCCCTAATATTGTAATCAGATCTTTTACAATGTGAGGCTAGATTGGAGTAGAAGATCTCCAGCAGCCAATGTCACCGAGGTTTTTCCTACATAGGGTTTTCCTCATATATCTGGTGTTGTGCGATGCATTCTTGTGTATGATTTATGTTGATGTTATAGCAAATCATTTCACACACTTAGTTTGCACTGTTTGAGCTTCCAGTTAGCACTCAGTTTGTTTTATATGTTACCGATATATCCCCGTTGAAGAAAAAGTGCTTAAATCAGTGATTCACCCCCCTCTCAATGATCCATTGTGTCCAACAATAGATTCTATAGAAAATTAATCATAGATGTTCTCTAAAAATAAGGAAGAATTAATGCAAATTTTCTTTGGCCATTACTTTACACCCTCCTTATGTGGATATTATGAATTAGCATCTTGTAGAAAAACCCTTACACATGTGAATTTATTCTTTAAACACAATAAGTCTACATAGAAATTCACTACAAATTTTGCCTCCTTAATTAATTTTTCAATGTCCATTTTCACAACCATCTCACAAATCAAGTCTCTACAACAACTTCTACAAGAAATGTCATATTATAGCGAAAAATCCCTCTCAATTTTCTATACAAACTAAATAAAGTGACCCAAAGACTTAGAAAATAGAGTTTATGTATACACCCAAAAAAAAATGGACTTGATATGGTTGAAATTGATGTAAGAATGGTCATTTATAAGCTAGCCATCTATAGAAACCAAATTTTTCTCTTTACTTGCATGTTTTTCTTGATACCTGGATATGTAGAGTTATGTTCTTTAACTTTTCTATAAAAAAAATAAAATAATTGCATAAGGATGGAAAATGAAAAGATAAAGAGAATTTTATATGTGTAGGTATGCCTTTAGACAAAGTATTAAGTCACACCAATAATATAAGTTAGCTCAAAATAGTTAATGAAATAAGTAAGAGTTGTCAAATTTAAAATTCAAATTTTCAAAATCGAAAGTTGATCTCAAATAACTCAACACTAATCTGAAGCACAATATGGTTGAAATGGCACAAATAGGTATATATGTTAAGGTAGAGAGTAAATGTATGTAATTTAGTTCACAAGTAGGTGTAATGAATAGCTAAGACAATTAAACATATGCAAGTGCATGTAATAGAAATAGGAAATGGTTAAATATATAGAAGAACGTGTAAATAGAAATAGATACTAGGTAAATAATTGAATCAAATTTATCATAAGAGTTTTCCAATTGTCAATATTAAATTATATTAAGTCATTCTATGGAAATGACCCAGAACTAAATGATAATTTCTACTAGCCTAAAATTTCATATTTGCATTTTTAGTTGATATTGAGGTGCATGTAAATCCTAAAATAAGATCATATATTTCAAATTATAAAAACATCATCAAGTATATAAAAAAATCAAATATTGAAACATGAATTGATATAAGTTCCTTGAAAAGTAATCTACCCATCTTGAATTGTTTACATTTTACTCTTTATCACCTTATGTCTCCATTGGAACCTTAAAATTATAGAAAGGGTATGAAATGAGTCACCATTACAAAAATAATTGAGGTCAAGAGAGAGTGAGCAATACAAGTAAATTTAGCCTATATAGAAAATGGTACTAAAACATGTCTTTGATAAGGATAAACAGGTTTTACAAGGATCCAAAACCTAAAGTTTTGCAACAAATGACAAACAACCAATCTAGCAAGAAACAATAGTAAAATAGGGGAGCGACCCCGAATAGAAACAAAAATAAACACAGACAAACAAGCTAAACAAAAAATCTCTCAGTTAAACGAGAGCACCAGATCCTTGTTCTTTTGGATGGAAATCCTATTTATTTCCTCAAGATCCTCCATGATGAATCTGGAAGTACTCTTGTTGCTACTTCTGCTCCTAGTTCTGTAACTTGGTCTAGTGGTTTTGCTGTCTCCAGCAGCCGCATCATCACCTCCAAGATCTTTCACCAGGTCATTGTGGAAGCATCTATAATTAGCAACCATCTCATTGATCTTTTCAAGCCCCTCAATGTTGTTGTTCATGGATTCTTTACTAATGTCGACTAGATTCTTGAGATTTTTCTTAATCTTAGCCATGTATTGTTCCACCTAATCAATCCTTTGTTCATGGTTACATTTCATTACCTCCACATTCTGAGAGAGTTTTTGAGTCATGATCATGAGTTTTTCCATCTTGCTAGGTTCAGGGGAGATAGTGAAAATGTTGATTATTTCATTAACCCCCATCTTGAGGGTGGTGATTTTGCACTCGACCCACTTCCAGCAGTGCTCTTGGCTTCCATGACACACTAGTACATTCAGAGCTGATTTCTGATGGCCGTTTGTTAGAATTGCAATGAATTTTCATCGGAGTGCTGACAAAATCAACTGTCAAAAACTCGATGTCGAATTGGTCAATGATGCCATGCCCGTTAGAAATTTGACAATCCAATGGACTCTGCCGATGGTCAAAGAAGTCATCGAAATAAGTAGATTTCATTGCAAAGCTGATGGTGATTGGAACTTCGCACCGACGGTGATGCTGTTTATCCGACACTTGTGTCGTCGGTCCATTCAGAGACATCGACGACCGTCTGACTATGAAGTGTCATCGCATGTACAACATCCTCATCGGATGTTTGTGTCATTTGAGTTGGAAGTGCGATGACTCCAGAACATTTCACTAATGAGAACATCGTCGATCAAAAGCTTGGTATTCATCATAATTCTGATGATGATATTTTTTATCAAAAAAAAATTATTATTGATGAGACCCAGCGATGTCTCATCGATATAAAAGAGCCATCAAAGGAAGGAAATGCCGATGAATTCTAGAAAGGACTCACCAAAGATAATAACTTCATCGATAAAAGATATCGAAGAGAGCAGAGAGGGTCTTCATCGATGGGAAAAGTTCTCAAGGAAATAATACTACTGGTGCAACATAAAAAGGACCCACCGAAAGGAGCATTTTCATCGAAAGAATAATATCAATCTGAATTCAAAAGGTATCGATGAGAGCCAACGATGTCTCATTGATATAAAAGAGTCATTGAATGAAGGAAATGCCGATGAATTCTAGAAAGGACTCACCTAAGATAATAACTTCATCAACAAAAGATATTGAAGAAAGTAGAGAGGGTCTTCATCGATGGGAAAAGTTCTTGAGGAAATAATACTATCAGTGCAAAATAAAAAGGACCCACCGAAAGGAGCATTTGCATTGAAAGAATAATATCGATCTAAATTCAAAAGGTATTGATGAGACCCAGTGATGTCTCATCGATATAAAAGAGCCATCGAAGGAAGGAAATGCTAATAAATTCCAGAAAGCACTCATCGAAGATAATAAATTCATCGACAAAAGATATCGAAGAAAGCAGAGAGGGTCTTCATCGATGGGAAAAGTTCTCGAGGAAATAATACTATCGGTGCAACATAAAAATGACCCACTGAAAGGAGCGTTTTCATCAAAAGAATAATATCGATCAGATAAAAGGAAGCTACATCGATAAAAGATATTGATGAGGATATAGGTTTTGAGGAGGTTAAAAGGCATGCTCTCGATATGCGTGGTTTTGCCGATGTAACTTTATCGGTGAAGAACGATAAGGGAAAATAAAGAAAAGCTTCGATGAGATAATAGACTCATTCATTGATGGGGCATAGTGATATCGATGAAAGAATTAATTTGATGGAAAAATAAAGGAGGAAACTGAAGCCCAAGGTTTCTTCGACATACTGACTGAATACAGTATTTCAATGAAGGGAAAAAATACTTGATCAAAGTATTATTCAAAACAAAAGTATTATTGATAGAAACAAAGATATCGATGGACTAAAGAAACAAATGATCAAAAGACATATCCTCATCGAAATGATTATTGATTGCCGTGAAAATCAGAAACAAATCCCACGAAAGGTCACATCACCATTAAATTCAAACGTGTGCCTGAGTGACCTTTGTCCAAACCACCATTACTAACTGAATAAATACGAAATAAGTAGTGGATCAACATCAAAGGACACAGCATTAAGGAATTCATAGGCAATGAACTGAAAGCAGGAATTGGGCGAATTCACAGATAAAACTCAGTAATTCCAAGTAAGTTGTTTGTACACAGACCTCTTTTTTAAAATTCAAATGGAATCATCATCTAAAACTAATAAGACTAGAAAGGGAAAAGAACCTATCACTGCAGAAGTAAAATATAAAAGACAGAAAAGGGAAGGGCGTTCTTTGGCCTAGGACCTGATTGACCAGTGACCATCATCCAGTTTGAGGTCCAAGAAGATTAGAGTTGATGAGGAAGGCCTGGAGGACCGGTTTGAGGATCTTGGAGACATATGGACAGAATTGAGAGGGTATGAATTATTCATATATGGGTACAACAGAAGAGTTACCCCTCAACATATCAACAATTTATGGTGATTGAACTTAGGAAGGATAGTTGTGGCTAATGTATTCATGAATGTGGAGCTCATGAAGGCATTGGAAAACAATTATGACCCTAAAACCAGGACCATATATAGCTACATGGGTGAGCCAATTCTTGCAATCACAAAGGAGGTTATTGACACCGTGTTCGAGTTGGATTGGTGATTTCAAGAGTTGATTGACCTTGAGAAGTTACCAAGTGAATATTTTAACCTAGAGCACATTTACAAAATGTGGAGACTCCCTATACATAGACCTAGGAATGCAGGGTCCTTAGTGCCACTAGGTCAGTATGACAAAGCTCCCTATGATGTCAACTCTTTCCATCCATTTTTTAAGTATACCTATTACTGTGTTGCCCAAGTTCTAGGGATAAAATCCCATCCTTTGATGGATATTGCAGCCGTGGTCATTTGTGCCAATTTGTAGTCTAAGGACCCCCGCTTCTTTGATTTTTCTACTTATTTGGTTGAGGTTTTGAATCATGGGTTAGAAAAGTTAAAGGGGGATGTCATCAATGTTCATTTCAAGCATTATTCCTTACTTATGCATATGCTATTGTATGTGGGCCAAGATGAAGGGTTATGGCCAGAAGAGTTATGTGTCAAGACATATGACAATGCTGGGATGAGAAAACCAGTGCAACTATGGGTTTCTTCATGGGACCAGAGGTATGTGAAAAATCAATATTGGCATTTTGAGGAGTTCTTTGTCAAGCCATTATATAGACTGTTGGGATGCCCGTGTGATCATGCCCTTGCACTAGAGGTTCAAAGATTCCTAATACCAAAAGATTTTGCTGAAGATCCCTCAATTGAACACAATTGGGGAGATTGGTATTGTTTTTCAGACTGCACACAAGTCAGGGTATACGGGTCGAAGGGAGACCATACTTACTACCACTTATAGTCCCTAACAAAGTGGCTTGTTTCAAAATTGTGAGGCAATTGTCAATATTGAGTATAAAACATCTGACAAGCCATGGGAAACAATCAATTGTACCTAGGTTGTTAGTATTTTTAGATTTTATTGTGAAAAGTTCAAAGAGTTATGGCCTATTGCAAACAAAATTGGATTATTATGGCATGGGTATGGGGGATCCAATGCCCAATTTTGATCCTGAAGGATACATAAGGATAGCCCAGTCATCACAAAAGATGAAGGCTGGACAGCATAAATCTTACCTACCAGATGACCTCATTAAGAACATTGGCAGAGAAGAGGCCAGAGTGAAGTGAATAAAGTTTGAGAAAGCAATATAGGCTTATAAATGGAAGCTTTTTAGAAGGAAAATGGATGAGAACGTGCTACAAAAGATTGAAGATCCCTTCGAGTTGGCCAACAAACTTATGGAGCATGAATTGGAAATACTTGAGGGAGTCTTGCCTCATGTTTTTAGGGATTACATTGATACTATTAGTAATACAGAGCCTTTGGCTCATATGTCTCCTGCTTCCACATCTGGCATCGCTCCATTCACTCCTCAAGAGTATTACCCCCTGGTTATGCAGAGGATACACCGATAGACTTAGCAACTAGACAACTAAATGTCTGAGAAGTGGCTGACATCAGATTCCTGGATCATGAGGATTTCATTGTTGATAGTGACTTCATTGCTTCCAAGGAGTTCATCGCATTCTTCTATCAACATAAAGGATCTCAAATTAGAAATAACATGAGAAATAGTAAAGAAGAGTAGTAGCTTCAAAAGTTACAAGAGGAGATGGATCTTGTGATGAGAGAAATGACACCTGAGAAGGGAAGACAATTTCTTAAGGAAGCTGGTGTGATATTATACTCTGGATGGGACACAAACTTTGCCTTGTTGTTTTATGAATTCCTCAAGAAATAGGACCCAAGTAAGAAAATGATGCCAAAAGAGATTGATAAACTCTTTAGAGGATCACGATATGATCTAGATACGAAGGCTCTTCTACAGTGGGCTATCTATCCCAAATATAAAAGACCTATATTAGTTGATACAAAAGAATCTTTTGGACATTTGATGGTGTAGCAGGTTGGAAAGACTGACCCTAGAACAACTGCCAAACTAAATTTGGATGTCGCTAAACTGAACCAAGATCAAATAGAGTTTTTGGTCTGAGAAAATTCTACATACAAAAGCCTATATGAGAAAACTGATGAAGAAAAATAGAGGCTGCAAGCAAGATTGCTTCAGATTGATATAGGTACCAGTCAAACAAGGATGACATATGGTGTTGACAGAGATGCCATGTATGCCTTGACAGATGCTATGTATTGGAGGAACCGGGCTGAAAAGACATCTCCCAAGTAAAAAAGGAACAACAAAAGATGGATAAGTTAGTTCTTGACGTCGTTGAACATAGATTCAAAAGTATGGTGCAGGTTGTAGAAATCTATTGGAAGACATACACTAGAACAATCAAAGCTTTGAAAGAGCATGAAAGGCTTAGGTCTCAATTGGAATACATGATGAATGACAACAGTTTGACGAATCCAGGTGAGAAAACTGAAGTCGAGGCTTACTTGAAGTCCCATGATGAATTGGAAAATCAATTAAGGAAAGAGCTTTAGAGGCTGGACAATGGGAATATGCCTAGGGTGCCCTCTTTTTACAGTAATGGTGAGTTAGTATCATTGGAACAATGTAAACAAGAGTTCAGTGATGAGAAGAATCGAGCAGTAGCAGAGTTGGATTGAGACAAAGAATTGTCACTTTGTGTTAACCATATTTTATCCAATCATTTCTAGATAGAAAGCGATGTGAGGACACTAAACAATGATGTTCTAATGTATAAAGATGATAAGTACATTGAACACTTAGGAATGCTGAACTTGTTTATCTTCCAATTTGTTTAAAAAAGTGTTAATTAATAGGTATGTTCTGAAATGCCACAATTCTTGGTGATAATGTATACCCTCATATAAATGAGCGAACTTTTGTAACAATAAGGATCATTACAGAAGAAGTAGAATCTAGCCTCAGGCTTACTATTGTACCATTTTGCGAACATATATAATATAATCAGTCATCTTTCCTTTGTGTATATGATGTGGATTACTGCATCTTTCTGTAGGCAGTTGCTTGTGATATTATCTAAAGGAGATAAGGTTACTTGTGTTCTTCCAGTAAAACTCTATGTTTCATATTGTGGATCTGAATAAAAAATTTAGTTGCAAATATAGTTTTGTATATAGTGCTCCTACATATTATCTCAACCATGGTGCACCTGCATATTTATATAGTTTTGTTTATAGGTGGAAATCCTGAGGTTCAATGTCGAGCTTGGTTGCTCTGATACCATATGTAATATTCCATTAATTCTATACTTAAAGAAAATAAATTGTGATCTATATTAAGATAAAAAATTGAGCATTTCAAAATAAAACATAACTACTTCAGTTGAAGGAGAAAAATAACTAAATGTTCTTCAACATAATAAGAATGTAACTAATTTATCTAAAAGGAAGGTAATCTTTTAATGATAAAAAAAATTGAACAAATATTATTAAGCTAATCACTATGAGAAAGGAATTCAAATGGAAAATCTCATTTTTGAGGGAAGAGATAAAGGTTCAGAGGTTACAATTCATTTAACTTTCCAATTGAAACTTTTTGTATCAAGCCTCAACATAGTTTGGAAAAGGGAGAGCATCATCAAGGGCTTCTCCATTCAATCATACACTTGCCAGTCTCCCATGTCCCTTCCAATTGGAAGAGACCCAACCCTTCATGAGGGTGCATTCTAAGGATTGGGTCTCATTTACATCTAGTCATCTGATCTTGGTGTTCAAAACCTACACACAACTAGTCAGTCACACACTATAGGTAACCCCTAACCACTATGACCATCTGACTAGTAGGTGTATCTAGTTCATGTGATCTAAAAATCACTTAGATACAACATCACCATCTTGGCCAAGGTTTTAACATTGCAAGCACCAATGTGTTGTTAGTGTTCACATCCCTTGCTCGACTTGTACATCCAATTCTTGAGCTCAACAAACTCACTAGTTACCAACCATCTAAACAAGACATTTTCTTAATGTGTACTAACAATAATGGTTATTAATGACCATCATATGATAAATAGCATACACTTGAGCCAACTAACTCATTGGTTTACTAACCAACTATCTAGCAAACTGCTTAATGTCTACTAAGAATAATGGTCATAAATGACCATCATAAGACAATTAACATACATTTGAGTCAGTTGATTCATTGGTTATAGAACTTCTAGGTTTATCTGATCTGATTCATTACATAACAGTCTCATGCCTACTGACATTAATGGTTTACAAGGACCTTCATGGGATTGTGACATAGCCCTATAAGCCAACTGCTACAAATCTCCTATCTCTAACAAGCTTCAACTATCATCATGGAATTAAACCTAATATAACATTGGTTCCCTTATTTAGCTAAATTAACACATCATATTATGACTCAACAAAAAATAAGGTTCTAATATGTTTTTTTGTCTTTGTATATTCCTAAAAGTGTGCATCTAATTAATGATAAGAATCCTTGTTTTGGTCTTGCAACCATGGAGACTAGTTATAATCTGATTATAACCGATGTGCATTGATTCCAAGATGAACCATATTCGGTTCAACTATGACTTAAGAGTGGAAAACAAATAAACATAGAATAGCTGCAATACTCGGCTATTATGACCTCGTGGGCTAGCAATCATATTCTATAGTGAATGCTCTGAAGTTGCTACTCAACCATACTATGCACAAGATATGAATGCAATATTCAATTTTTGTATGAATAAGATCAGATAGTGTATTCGATGAAAAGTAACAGAACATCATCATGATTTATCAAAAGTTGAGAAAGTAGCAAGCTTACCGTACAAAGATTGTGATCACTATAAAGTTGCAGTCAAGTTCAAAGCATTGATTTGTGGGAACAAAGGGTTTCATATGAGGATAGAGTAGTCTCATGAAATATCATGATAGTCGTAATCATAATCTAAAGAGTAGTCAAATCTTCAAGATAGATTATTGATAGTGCAGTCATTCATTAATTGTTTTGGACATTTCAAGCTATGGTTTCCTAATAGATGGTCAAGTATAGAACAACAACACTCAAAAAATACAGTCTAGAGAGATTGCAGTCTATAGTAAAGCCAATAGGTAGTCATACCTAGTACCAAATAAAATGATAGTAATCAAGTCTAGTGAGTGAAAAAGAGTAGGGTATAAGGTTCTAAAAGGTCTTTTCAAACCTTAACAACAAATAACATGTTATTGTTGCAGCATTATCAATACTTGACAAGAACAACACCTTATAACCTCAAGAGGAATATTAGTCATAGGGAAACTCATTTCAAATGTGCAACTCAATACAATAAATAATCATAGTTTGTAGCCCTATAGCATCATAATGCAGTCGTTGACCAAATATGCATACAAGAAACATCTAGTTCTATTAAGGCACAAGCATCAAAGTCAGAGGTTATGACAACTAGTCAAAAACATCAAGTACAAAAAGGTTAGTCTTAATCACTAGAACACAATTTGCAACATGTATTAGGAGTTGTCCTCCTTACAAATAGTGCAACATTAAAAAGGTATTATCAAAGCTACAACCACAATTCAAAGAGGAATCTTACAAAGATAGGACAAAGCTAGGTCTAGTCATAAGTCAAGGTAAATACATAGTTGAAACTCAGTCCAAAATAGTGAAGAAGTGCAACAAATGACATGAGAAGTCTAAAGAAGTATTATAGAAATCATGAGTCAAGGATTAATGAAGATATTTTTTGCATCCATGATACAATCCTTAAAAGAATCCATGATACAATCTCAAACACACTTTTTACCATTCTCTTGGTGATTGTGCCCAATTTTGTATGTCTTGCTTATGTATGAAAATGGCATTTTGCAGCTTTCCACCGACGATGTATTTGAGATGACTTTGATTTAGATATGGCATGAGCTTAGTCATAGAGTGAGACTAGGGAGTTGGACCATCTCAACCATGGTGCATCTGCATATGTATATAGTCTTGTGTATTCATTAAATATTTTCATTTAATTTTAGTCAACTAAAGAGCAATATTCATGACTTACAAGTAATAAAAAAACTTACAAGGATGAGGCATATTCATTACTTACAAGTAATAAAAAAACTTACAAGGATGAGGCATATTCATTACTTACAAGTAATAAAAAAACCTACAAGGATGAGGCATATTCATAACTTTTGCAGTCCTACCTTGGATATCAACACTAGAAGCAACTCATATTGTTCCTGTACAGACAAGACAATATGGGAGTTCATTATACCTAGCAACTTGAGGTGTTGTTGTTCGTGTTGGCTCTGTTGGACCCTGCAATTAAGATTCAATATTCATTATTCAATAAGATTAACTATGCACCATAATGAAATATTAAAAAGTGTGTTATCATGTTGAGCTTCACTTGGTTTCGAGAATAGTTTAATATTCTCTACTTAATAGGGCCAACCACATGAAGGTGGAAGCTCATTTGGCCCCTCCCCCCCTAACATCACTCTAAATTCCCAGTTAACATCTTATAACATTCATTCATTCATTCTTTCTACCATTATTAAAATATAGCATTTATTCATTAATATCACATAACGTTCATTAACACATAACATTGATTAACATTAATTAACACACAAAATTCATCAATATTAGTTAACACATATCATCCATAACCATTAATTAGCACATAATTACATTCACTAACACATAAAAATCAGTCATTATTAAATAAGTTAGATTACAATCATTTCTTTCTTTGTTTTTTCTTTGAAGCTATGAAAAGACTAAGTGGAACATTGGTTTCTTCATCATTTCCCCCCTCTGCAAATTTTCCATCAACTGCTCGTGATCTCATTGTATGCCTAGTCCTATATTGAGGACGAGGACACTGAAGTGAAGGGGGGTCCTCTGCAATAACAAAGAAATGGGATAAATTCAAAAAAAAAAAAAATTACTGTTACAAGTATTTCATTAATTTAGAGAACATAATTGTTGTTCTCTTTACCTGATGGGGCCACATCATTTTGTGTAGCCTCAACCTCAACATGTTGAACACCCTCTAGATCATCTAGAGTTGAAATACTAAAGGTTACATTAATGCTGAACACCAATTGCAATTATATTTGTTTAAAGCAATAACAACGGTCCTCTTTACCTGAGTGGGGAACATCACGTTCTTGATGTTGTGTATCCAAATCATGCTCCACTTGCTCACCACTAACTACATGCTCTAAAATATTAGCAAAAAAGGTTATATTAATTATTACTCTAATTACAAATTAAGATGTTTAATTATATTAATAGCTAAATAAATAAATTTGAATAGAAAATGAAAACCTCCACTACTGGGATGCACATTCGGACCTTCACGTGTAGGTGGTGTTTCACAATTAATTTGACTGGATTCCAATGACATGCACATTGTTATCATCGCTTGCTTATTTAAAACAAATATAGTCACTTTATGTTGGAACTCAACATCAATTAGATTATTGGTAAAGTATTCAATTTGAAACAACTTTCATTTAGCATATTTACCTATGTGACTGATGCACTCAAATGTTGTGTATGCCCACTCAATTCTTGTAGGTGATCAACCATAGCTGAATAGCCTTACTGGTACATAATTCTCTTGTCATCTTCTTTGGGTGCTCTATTGAATTTAGAGCCCTGCATTTTTGCTTGGTACCGTGAATTTTTCTTTCATTGTTTGATTAAAAAAAATGTTTGCAATTTATTAATATTTTGATGCAATATTTCGTTTACATGAGATACTTACAATTCATGCAGCAAGTTTCATGTAACCACCAGAGCCAAGTTTGTGTTACCAGTTCCTTTCTTGCCTTGCCTTGGTTGCCTTTGACGTGTCACTCAGTCTATAAAAAGTTTGAAATATGTTAGATTATATAAATATAAAGAGTAATTAGTTAGTACATAATTACATTCTTAATAGTATCTCATACCTTGTTTTGGCGTCTAGTGGTGTATTTCCTTTTTTCCTTTCAATGTTCTCCTTAGCATCCAAAATCAGGTCCTTCCACTCCCTCTCTGGAATCATGGGGGGATGCTCGTAGTTTAGGTTCCTCTCCAAATGGGTCCTATATTGGTCTGTCACATACTTTAGATATGTGCCAACTTTTTCAAGGAATTTGGTTTTATCAAAGGTGTCATTTCCAAACCACTCAACCATTTGGTTTGCCAATTCATCTTTTAACCTTTTTTCTTGGTCATTCCACCTTTTAAAGCAAAAACAAACTTGTTAGATTTAGAAATGAACTAAAGCTACATTTTTTACACTTCAAGAAATGGATCAAAAGAAAACTATTCTAGAAATCATATGAAATCAAAAGTGGATTAGGGTTAGTTCACATATGATGTACCACCTTTTATGTATGGTGGGCCCAAATATCTGCAATGCAATGTCACTAAGATGTTTATAGAAAATATCATTACCTGCAAAGAATTCATGGGATCATTAGTCCAAAACAAGTGATCATAAAGTAAATTACAATTAGAGTATATATAATAATAATTTTAAAGTACATGGAACCTTTTGTATCTTTAAGGGAATCATTTCTTCGTCGCTCACCACCAATGTGGCCTGCAATGTTCCCGTACTAGAAATACAAGAAGATCCAGGTAATGATAGTATGTTATCAGTAGTAGTCGCCTCTAGCACATCCTTATGTGCATCTCCTCCTGCAAAAAATGAATCCACTATGAAATGGCATTAGAATTCAAGAAAGAACACTTGAAGGGAAATAAACACATGACAAAAGATAGAGCAAAAGAGGGATCTACCAATAGTGGGTGGGCCAATATGACGTGCACTAGAGGATTTCTGCATACTACATGTTGTCGACATTGCAGTCGACAATACAAGTGAGGGTAACCTCTGATGAGGTGGCAATGACATTTGCATAGTAACATTGACAACACCTAAGGAATAATACATTAAATATATCAAACATTAAATATATGAAAAGTGCAATAATTGTAAACAAGGATGAACCTTTATTTTGAAAATTGACAGTATCAAGTATGATGTGTTTTGGGTACTCAGAGTGATAAGCCAAGCAAGTGATAATACAAGAAAATCATCATCACCTGAACATCCTACAACACCCTGATCTTGGGAATGACTTTGATGAGGGTAGATAAATTGCTATGAAAACAATACGTAAATATTTTAGTTAATGACATAAAAGAGAATAAAATGTAAACCATTATTGAACTTATTTTATAATTAAAGCTTTCATTACTGCTTACTTGCAAGTTTTCTGCTATCCGAATCAATAATGCCACCCTCTCTTGTATCTCATCAATGATAGGATGCATGGCTTCCAAAGCAACAATCTCTTTTCTAATTTTATAAGAGGCATTTTAAAAAATTTCATAAGGTTTGTGGGATCTTCAGGGTCATCATCGCGTAACTCTAATGATTCCACATGCCTAGAAAGGTGCTCAAGTACTGCAACTCCCTTTCCCTTTCCTCAAACATTCGTCTATGTCAAGAATATCATTAACAATTACAAAATTAGTTTAAATCACTAAAAAAAAGAACATAATAATGTAATAGTTTTCTTATATCTAATTTGTACAATTACATTGAGGTTTACCTACTCGGTAGAAGTGTCACAAGCTACATCTCTGTCTGCGATATGTGATGGATCCATGTTGGCCCGTGACAAAGAAAAAATATAAAAAACGTTAGCGAAATTAAACCAATAGACTTAGCAAAAAAACTTCATAATAAAATGGTATATTGGATTCATTAATTGGAGGTTGGTTAATTTAAATGGTATATAGTACGTACCACCCCCATGATATTAACTTTGTTTCTATCTATACGATTCAAATTGTAATCGATTAGAAGCTCTTCGCCTACACTTATTGATTTTATCACAACTACAAATACACGATTTCCCTCACGCACCTCAAATATCCAATTGGGTTGTTTATTAGTTTACCCAAGTCGCGTACTATTTATAAAACCTGCAATATTCCCTGTTGCTTTTGGCCGACCATCAGTGTATACAACCACTCATTTAATTTGATCATTATATTTCATTTACTTTGATCATTATACTACATCAAAATGAGAGAGTTAATTGGTAATGAGAGAGAAATTTTGCAAATGAGGGTGATGTTGATGAAGAAGTCAGCCCTAAAGTTGATTTTGGGATGAAAATTGGAATAAGTCCAACCGGGGCCTCAAGTGTTAATAACTGTATTAGATTTGGTGCTAATGTTGAGGTTTGAAAAACTGAGGAAGTTTGTTTTCCAAGTCATTTAAAAAAAATAAACTGTTTCTATAGGGTGTATTGACTTGTTATACCTATCCATCCATGAGACTGTGCAGGATCCTCGTCAAAGGGGTTCATGGTCCTATACAATGTAGACTATGTAGGATCCTCAACTAAATGGTTGACAATGTCTGTAGTCAACGACCTGTTCCCACCAAGGGTGACAACATCACACAGGGACTATACCTGAAATCAATACCATCAATTGAGCATCATAAGCATTACTACATTTGTAAGTTGATAAACAATAAATGCATACGCATCATAAGCATCAGAAGCATCACATGATGTGTCATCATATATGTAATTGAGAATCACAACTATCATCACATATCATGTGTCATCATAAACATGTAATCCATCACATATGTATCATAAATCACCATCCATCACATAGGTAATAAACAATCCATGTTCTATAAATAAACACAAAGTTCAAAAAATGTCACATGCATCATCATAAACATGTGATCCATCACATATGTATTTTAAATCAACATCCATCACATAGCTAATAAACAATCCAATTTCCATAAATAAACACAGTTTAAAAATTGTCACATAAATAGTCACTCTCCCTATCTCCATCTCCATATTAAAAGGTGCATCATGAATTAATTATGTAATGGCATTAGAATTCAAAACATAATGAATTAATTATGTAATGACATTAGAATTCAAAACATAATAAATTAATTATGTAAAAAAAATTCTATCAAGAAGTCAATATTAAATAGATGATATACTAATCGTATACCTCATATATTTCATTCTTCATCATCATGAACATAAAGGTTATAATCGCCAACATCATCATCATCATCATCCTCATCATCATCATCATCACCATCATCCTCATCATCATCATCATCATCATCATCATCATCATCATCATCATCATCATCATCATCATCATCATCATCATCATCATCACCTGAATCATTCTCCCCTTCTGCTTCATCTTAAGAAGCATCTCCAAGGATATCTTTCTTCAGTTTTTCATAGGCTGCCTCATGCTCTAAGAAATTGGGATCTGGCTTGAAAACATCCAAACCAGCTTCTTGATCAAGTTCATCTTCTAGGAAAAATTCATGTGTTAACTGATTTGGACACATAGCTGGATGACCCTCGAACTTAGCTTTGCAAATTGCAAAAAGGCCTTCAATTAAAAACTGCACTTGTTTGTCAATTTCCCCCTCATGGAGAATACCTCTAAATCTTTCAAAAATCCCATAGAGACCTTGGGGTGAAAGGTCTTGCAACAAAGAACCACATTCTTTCACAAACCCAACAACAACCTCTACACTGTCATCTATGGGGTTCTCTAGTAAAAGGGTGAGAAGTTCCAAGGCAATGATCTCATGTACAACTTGTTGATTCACTAAATGAGCTATGAATTTGGCTATTGCTATCAACATGTGCTTGTCATTGTGTTTGTATGCCCTGTTAAGCTACAAAATAATTCTTCGCAAAAGAAGATTGCCAACTTTAGGAAATTTTGTATTTACCACAACAACCAACATAGCAAAAATATCTGTAAATCCAAGGGATGCCATTTGGGTTTTCATACAAGACCTACAAAATAGACCCCTCCCATGGATGAGATTCTCTGCAAACAACTCTGGAATGATGTTCTTGATGTTAGATGCATTTAACTTGTTTACGAACCCATTGATACTCTTCCAAAGGGCATCCCATGTCATGCGCTAGTATTCCACACTGCTCTTGTCTTCCACACATTTCATCATTTGAGCCAACTTAAATGGGGGAATGTAAACACCCCCACTTCTTCCAAAACCATTCTCAGCTCCTCTTACAACACCTTCACCATTCCCATTCTAAGATGGAGTAGACACAGCACTAGAAGTTTTCACTTCCACTGCCTCTCTATCCCTCTTGTTTCTAAAAGCCCCTTTACCACTTAATTCGTGCTTATTTCTGTACATAAACCCATCATGAAGCATGAGTTTTAGCATATAAGCTTACCCAAATATTTTACAATTATTTTTCATCAAGATTCCCTCAGGAGCTGGCAGATCCTGCTTCCATACTTTAATTTTGTTTTCTCGAAGGACAATCCTAAAAATCCATGCATTGCAAACAACTTTTTACACCTTTGTTGGTTGTGGTGGCATCACAAAGAGTTTAAATCAATAAATGAAGAACATGCTAATGCTTTTAATGCAGCAGTAGAAGTCTATCTCTTATTCAATATCTCTAGTGAAACCCCCATGATCTTTTGTTGGATTAGAATTTGTTATATTCTAGAAAGGGTCTTGTCCTTTGTTGATGGGAGATTCATCTACCTCAAGAAATAACTGTTCTTTTCTCCAACAAGAAGTGGAACTAAATGAAAATCTAGCACCATGAAATGAATCCTCAAAAGGATTACTATAGTTAGTTTTGGTAGATAATGATCTGTGTAAAATACTAATGTGGCTTTAGGAAACATTACGTACTAGCTTAGCATACTCTAACAACTTTGGTGCGACATGCTACATCCAATTAAGTCTCCATCGGTATCTCTATTGTGTTTATGGATTGGGATTCAATGTACTCTTTTTATACACAAATTTTACTTTCAACTGAGGAGGTTTGTATGTACTTACTTGTCTTTTGATTGTATCCCTATTTCAAGAATTTCTTCTATCAACAAATCATTTGTTGTAAGTTGTACAAGTGGAAGCTTGAACATGCCTTCCATACTAGGCTTGTTGATATGTTCAACACCATCTTGTGCAACAAATATTTAGAAATCCACTATTTCATTGAAGAGTGAGTGGTAGGGACAATCTAGGACACTTACAAAGGTTTTTCAAGAGAGATAAATAGACCTAAATATTGTGGCTTAATAATGATCAATAGGTAAACAGATAAGAAACTCTCAATATCAAAATGACTTTCTCAATTGTCTTTACTAGAAATGGATAGGTCTACTAATAATGGCTTTATGACTGTATGTCAACTTTAGAGTCAATCCAAGAAGAGCTAGAACTAATATGCGATATCTAGATTTATGATCTCTATAATATAACAATCCCATAATTATGTTTCCATGCATCTATACCACAACGCAAACATCATGCTAGTGTTCAGCCATAGCAATTAATATCCTAATTATAGAATATGAAATATGCACATAACTATGAATAAAGATTAAGAAAAACAAAGAAAGATGATTATTGCAAACATAAATGACTGATGGACAAGAATTGAATTTATTGTAGATAGTTTTGAATATCAAATTCACTTAATTGTGTGCATTTACTAACTCATGTACTTGTGGCCACCCATTTATCTCTTTCATAGATTAAACACTTATTAATAACATTAAATGGCTAAGTAATTATATTTTAGTTGAAATTGACAACAAAATATTTTATTTAAGGAAAGCTCACACTATTCCCTATCATATTTTAGACTCTTGGTTTTGTTAGTAGTGGTTTGATGTCTTTGGAGCTGATCATTGCATTTCTTTAGTTACGTTTTCTGGCGTACTCCTAGCCTGTGCCAAAATGGGAGCTTTGGAACAGGGTATGGACATCCATCAAAGCATAAAAGATAGAGGAATTTTGTTAGATGTAGTTGCAACTGCTCTGTTAGCATGTATGCAAAATGTGGAAGCATAGACAAGGCATGGGAACTGTTTGATAGATTGCCTCAAAGAAATGTGGTTTCCTGGACTACAATGATTTCTGGATATGCACAAAATAGATTTGTTGAGAAGGCTTTAGAAACTTTCAAGCAAATGCAATTGGCAGGTGTAAAGCCAAATTCCATGACCATTGCTACTATCCTCCCTGCTTGTGCCAAAATGGGAGATTTGGAATAGGGTATGGACATTCATCGAAGCATAAAGGATAGAGGAATTTTGTCAGATGTTGTAGTTGCAACTACCCTAGTAGACATGTATGGAAAATGTGGAAGCATAGACAAGGCACATGAACTGATTGATAGAATGCCTGAAAGAAATGTTGTCTCGTGGACTGTAATGATTGCTGGATATGCACAAAATGGATTTGTCGAAAAGGCTTTAGACACTTTCAAGCAAATGAAATTTGAAGGCATAAAGCCAAATTCCACAACCTTTGCTAGCATCCTCCCTGCCTGTGCAAAATTGGGAGCTTTGGAATGGGGTATGGACATCCATCAAAGCATAATGGATAGAGGAATTTTGTTAGGTGTTGTATTTGCAAATGCCCTTCTTGACATGAATGCAAACTGTGGAAACATGGACAAGGCTCATGAATTTATTGATACGATGTCACAAAGACATGTGATCTCATGTGAACAATCAACACGCGCATATACGGGAGGAAGGGATTGCTGCTACAAAATTGAACGCTCACTCCTCAATCACAATTCTATAGTTTTACGAGATTAAACTAGGGCAATTAACCACCACATGTATATTTTTTGCAACATGAAATTGAAAACTAGCACAATTTGAATCTACCTCTTGTGTGGGAATGCAAGAAATGCCACAAATGCCTTCGACGCGGGTTTGATGTTCTTGGGGGTTGAAGTCACCACATATGCCTACGTGGGATTACAATTCACAAATGAATTCCCCTCTTCTTTTTTTTTAAGCAATGGTCATTGTCATCTTAATTATGATGAAATCAAGAACTTTTTTGAAAAAAAAGAAAATTCTCATTGCTAATGCCTTCTTCGTCAAAACAAAATGGGAAATTTTTGTCGGAATTACGACGAATGCTGGCAGTTTTTCAAAAAAAATCAAATTTGGCCATAATATACCTTCTCTGTCGGAAACCTCAGTTGAAAATCTAGTTCAAATGTATTAGTGACAAGATTCATTAGACTACCATCTTTTCCCTGATTATCTTTCTGGACATTCATAGGGATGTCCAGTTTAATCCCTTGGTCCGTAATCTTCGGGCTATGATCTTTTTCTGCCAACTTTTTCTTTTTGGTGAGGGGTTTGGCCTTGGAGATCAGCTTGCTATTGGTTTTGTATTTACTAGCAGCCCATCTAGGGGGGTTCTTGCTGCCGAGCATCTCAGGAGTGACCATATTTTCCTTTTCATCTGCAATTTTTTATTCAGGATCATCAACAGGAACCCCACTATCCACCAGGTCCATCTATGAATTTGAGATGTCTTGGACCATCATCTGCAAACCATCTCAGCAAGCAGGGGCATAATTTCATGGGATTTAGCATGTTCCATGATAAGGATGATAAGTTCCTCATACATAATAGGATTGCTAGGGTTTCCCAAGTGCTTTTATAGGCTATTCTCAAGGGAGGAGGCAAGATAGTAGGGAATAGAGATAATTTTACCATGGTGAAAATGATTTAAAATAGTGAAATGGTAGGAGAAGATACTTGCATACCTACCATCAAGGGTAATATATCTCATTTTAAGCTCAACCATGTCAGCCCATGGGGCCATGAGGTCTTTTCTATTATAGCCGCCATCGATCATCTTGGTGACTCTGGAGCACCCCTTTTCTTTGTCGAAGAAACTTTACAAGTCCTCCTCGCCAATTTTTCTATCCCTATAAAACCTTCTTCCAGTCATAGCCAGACCCATGAGCGTCGCCACCAAAGATTCACCAATCTGATATTCGGCACCATAAGCCCTGAGACTCTCTTTTTTCCATCCATTAACAAAGGCCTTCATAATTAGAGAAGAGGGGCCATGAAGCCAGTCTAGGTAGGGGACGAGACCACCATAGATGACTTCCTACTAGACATCTTTATTCTTTTTCCACTTCTTGCAAGTTGAGGACTCTTGTCTATTCTTATCCCCTCCCATTATGCTCCTGGTCACTAGATAATAGGAGATCAATATTGCCAACCAGTCATAGAAAATGGGCCACATTGAAAGGATATCAAAATAGTAGCAAAAAAGTCACACAATGAGATAGGAAAACCAGTCACCAAGGAGGTTTCTAGATTTTTTATTAGGGAAAACTAGAAAGAGTCATTTCTGTATCAACTCAATCATATCATGATGAGGGATCATTAATTATCGCAATAATAATTATGTGCAAGATCGCACAGATTTTTGGGGAAAGCATCCATGCTACTCCACAAGTTGGTTTCCATGCATCCCGTCACCAAATTGGCCACTAGACCTATCACCTTATTACCTTCCCAGTATATGTGTGAGATTTTTGAAATTTGTTAGATCATTAATTATATTTTGGAAGTCCTTGATTAGGATAGCAATCATCTAGCTTGGATCCATGCAACCACTCAGATAGTTGACAATGTTTAGCAAGTCAGAATCCAACCACACTTTAGTAAACCCCTCTCTTTTAGCCAGGTGTAACCCAATATTGGCAGCACTGGCTTCCACGTAGTGGTTAGTCTGGGTGCCCAGGGGGAGTGCCACTATAGAAACTAGAAGACCAGAGTGATTCCTAGTCACTCCCTCACACCTGACTAACCCAAGATTACCTTTAGCCACCCCATCCACATTAATTTTGATCTAGCCCAGAGGGGAAGGATGCCATACAACATTAATTCTTTCTGCTAGGGTAGGCATGGAGAAATTTCTATTTGATAGCATTGTGTATTCTAAGAACCACAACAAAAGGAGGAGTTTCCAAGTCCTTGAAAACTCTATTATTTCTTTCTTTCTAGATGCCCCAGGAAATATGAGGAAGAGATAGATTCCAAAGAACACCCAAGGCCTAATTATCAGAAGGGAATTTTTATTCAAACCATATTCACTAAGTAGAAACAAGCTAGACCCAAGAAATGTTCCAAATATTAAGGAAGTGATTCTAGATATCTTTGGCATAGGTGCAATGCAATAGAAGATGGTCAGCATTTTCCTCCACTTGTTTATAGAGAAATCATTTGTTAGAGAGAGGAATATCTTGTCTACAAATATTATCAATGGTAGAGATCTTACCCTGCATAAACAACTGGAAAAAGATGTTAATTTTAGGAATTAGGAGTTTGTTCTAGAGACCCGCCCAATAGGGGGGCGAAGAAGGATCTAGAGATGAACTTATAGGAATGAACAACTTTGAACTTTCCAGAAGAGGAGGAGTTCCTGAACACTTCATCCTTCGCTTGAGAGAAGGGGATGTGGATGCAATTCAACCAAGATTGCACAGGTCTTAGATCATTATCAATAGAAAAGAGGTCCAACCTTTCTCCATTTCTTATGTAATTAGTGACCCAGACGCCAATTTTACTGAGGTATATTTGTTTGTAGGGGGGAGCCCAAACATAGTCTGATAGGGGGCCCTTACCAGTCCACTAGTCATCCCAAAGCCTGATTCTGGTACCACTACCTAGCATCCATCTGTAACCATGCAAGATAACTTTAGAGGAGCCAAAGAAATTGCTCCAGAAATAAAAAACCATGTTGGGAGCTCATAAGATTCCAGAGTGTTTTGGAAATTAGGGATGTGGTATTTAAGTTTAAATATATCAATCCATTCATTATTCTCCTTAAGACATCTCCATAGCTTCTTGAACATCAGGGCTTTATTGAAGTTTCTCAAATTCCAGATATCTAGACCTCCTATTAGTTTGGGCAAGGAGACTTGATTCCAGGCCACAAGGTGTAATCTATTTTTGGATTCAGTTCCAATCCATAAATTTTTTTTCTGAATTCTTTCTAATTTATTCACAATTTTGGCTAGGATTTTTAATAGGCTCATAGCATAAACCGGAAGGCTCTGAAGAGAGGCTTTGAGAATTTGGAGCTTACCAGCTTGGCTCAACAAGGTTCCTTTCCGTCCAACTAGTTTGTTTAGGAATTTGTCTATAAGATTCACCCAAAAAGAGTCAGGAGCCTGGCTTTGGCAGAGGGGAAGGCCCATATAGGAATCGAGAAAAGTTCCAATTTTGCAGCCAATAATTGAGCCAATTTTAACTTTCCTATGCTCGGGGGTGTTAAAGAAGAAGATGGATCTTTTAGCCAATCTAATTTTTTTCCCCGAGCCATGTTCATATATATTCAGAGTCATTTTTAAATTCTTGGCTTCTTTGATCAAACCTTCCCCCATCAAGAGAGTGACGTCCACAAATTGTTGATGAGAGCAAGTGGGGGCCTAAGAGGAGGGCCAAAGACCCATAATATTATCATTTCTAACCTCCCTATGAATTAATCTGCTAAGATCCTCACTCATCAGAATGAAAAGGAAAGGGGATAGAGAATCCCCTTGTCAAATGCCCCTAGACCTAGAGAAAAAACCGGAGGCAGATACATTAATCAACACAGAGAATTTTAGGGTGGAAACGCATTGCTCAATAATCGGAATGAAGTTATCGTTGAATCCAAAGGCCCTGAGGATTTTGAGGAGGAAGCACCAATTAACTCTATCAAAAGCTTTCAGCAGGTCAACTTTCAGAAGAAAACTTGGTTTTTTGTTAATAGAAAGGGAATGGATGTTCTCATGAACCACAATAGTAGAATCTAGGATCTGCCTCCTGGGCATAAACCCATTTTGATGTTTAGAGATTAAAGAGCGGATGAAAAGCTTAAGCCCGAGCACAAGAATCTTGGTGAAAATTTTATAAATATAGTTGCAAAGGCTAATAGGTCTAAAATCCTAAAAAGAGTAGGCGTTAGGTTTCTTTGGCATGAGAACCAGGAAGAAGGCATTCAGCTCCTTTAGGAGAGAGTGAGATCAAAAAAAATCTTGAGCAGCAACAACCACATCAGAGTAGATAGTATGCCAAAAGTTTTGAAAGAAAAAAAGAGGGAAGCCATCAGGTCTGGGGACCTTGTTACCTTCAAAAGAGAAAACAACATTGTGAAATTCTTCAGGGGAGTGGATTCTGGTAAGCTCCAAGTTCATGTCCCTAAAGATGATGGAGGGAATCTCTTGCAAAATTTCACTCTGACTTGAAGGATCCAGGGGATCATCCACAGAAAGGAGATTGGAGAAAAATTGATGGCTTCCTAACAAATCTTGTCATGCTTATCAACCCATCTCTGCCCAATCTGAATTTATTTTATTCTATTAGTAGCCCTATGCTTAACAGTCTTCATATGAAAGAACTTAGTGTTTTTGTCACCACTTTTGAGGCATAAGGCTCTAGATCTCTTCTTGCAAAATTCTTCTTCTTTGGAGATAATATCATGTAATTTGGTCAAAACATCAATTTCTTTATTTGAGACATCAATATCAAACCCATAAGCTTAGATATGGTCTTGAACTTCCACAAGTTCCATTTTGAGCTTCTCTTTAGCTTTGAAGATGTTGCCAAAAGTGGATTTATTCTAGCGTTGGATATTAGACTTAACATTGGAAAGCTTCTTGGCTATACGAAACATACTGTTCACTGGATATAAATATTCCACCACTCCAAAATTTTATCTTGGATGGTACTAAAACATGTTACCTAATGCAACAACATTAATATGATACACCACTGGAAGCATATTTATGTAATGTGATTAATATTCATCTTAATATGTTAATAATTATTTATATAGTTACAAGAAATTATAAGTAATATCACCATACAAGGTTGAATAATAATATATATGCCCCCTTCCATTGGTCATGTCTATCTTGAATCAAGATATTAGAGAGGGAAAATAATACATCAAAACTTAAAGGTTATAGAAGTATGTAATCTCATATAGAATATAAAAAAGGATAACTTCAATGATAAAATATGAAGAATATATAGAGTACAAATAATAATCAAGGAATATATAGATTTGTCTCTAGTGTGGGTACAAAAAAGTAAAAATTTAAATTCTAGACATTTGATAAGGATTGTCTAAGTGTATGTGAGGTGGGGAAGGTATTTTTTGTTTAATGTAGCTTGTCGGAACATGATAATAAATGCAAGAACATTGTAGGACGATTATTATCAAAGGCCCCTAATATAATAAGTGTACGTAAGATGGGTAAGGTATTGTGTCCTATTGTGCCTCCATAATTCACACCCCCTTGAGTTATTTTTGATTTGTATGAAGCATTATTGGAGTTAATTTGATTTTTAGATTTCTTTACTTTAGGGGTGGCCACTAAATTCTTCTTTCATCTATTTTTTTCTATATGGTGGCACTTGTCACACTTTATTTCTTGTTGATTTCACCAATGGTTTTTCATGATTTAACATTGGATTTGACGATCTTTCCTTTTTGGATTTCTCTTTTTGTTCTCTATAGTGGCCATTCCAAATGTTGAGCATTGTGGGCCCTTGTTTTGTGTTAAGTATTGTTTCTATCATGTTCATTTTGAACTTCTGATAGTGTGTGCAATGAAAGACACCACAAAGAAGTTGTCTATGCTAGGAAGACAATAGATAATATTGATGTTAGTAGAGTAAATGAAATATGTATATAGGATGAAATGTACTGGTAACTTTCTATATTTAATGAAATCTTATACAAAAGTGCATCTCGATATAAGAAGTTTATAATATATGAAAAAGTTAAATGTAAATGAACTATATATTTCATGGCTTCAACGCAAGCCTATGTATGTTTCATGTATAACTAATTGATAAGGATGCCTATGAATGATTTATTGAATGAAGGGTGCATTAAATGTTTTTATCAGATAGCGAGATTTACTCCTTCTCCTTAATTAAGATAGTGTTGTCCTCCAAGATTAGTTCTTTGGGTGTGGAGGTTGAGATGTTTGTATGCCATAAATCTTATTTTCTATTAAGTATATGGGTTATAGGTTTTGGTCATTGTGTGATATCATGACCATATTTGACTTTCAGGAAGCTTATTTTTTGGAAATTTTCGTCGCTCATATAGATGTTTAACATGACTTCCTTAATAGGATAGGGAATGTCTATGCGTAAAATATTGTGTAAAGAGTATATTTGTCTTCTTATTTTCATATGTATATATGTTTAAGGTGTATTTTCATGCTTGAAAAGTATTAGTTATAGTGATTTTCATTTTTAGATGGTAGCTTAGTGATAGGATTTGTAGATTTTCCCTACAAAATGTGGTTAAATGATTCTCTCTTGAAGATATTTTAATGATTTAGTATGCTCATTATAAATAGTAAGAGTGTTATGTCTTGTTTTACCTCTTGTGTAATGCATTAATTTGAATGAATGAAGGAAGTAAAGGAAAAATTTGGTTGTTATTATCCTACCTTGAGCTCAAAAATGATTGAACTAAGATGTTTTATTGATTGATGAATCCTTAATTAGAAGATTAGGTATATTGTTTGTAATTGTCCAAAGTGAAGGTTATAATTTGGTTATATTCAAAATAATTTTTAGACTAACGTGTGCATGGCTTTAACTTAATCTTTGTGACTTCTAGGAGTAAGTTGAGTTCTAGGGGGGGAGGATGTAGTGCCCCCTGACAATTCACCCTTTATGAGAGGATGTGATAAACACTTTTAGATTTATTCATGTTCTCGATTCCTTCTATTTCATTCTTAATATTGATATTCTCTTTGACAATAGTGGATTCATTATGATTACCATGTTCATTCAAAGCTCTAGTTTGATTATTGAAGTTAGGACTATGTCGAGGTTCGTGATTATTGCACTATTTAGGACATGTGATTCATGATTTTTTTTATGATGATTTTTTTCCTATACATTTCATATTGATAGATGAGACATTATAGTGTTATGTTGCTGACAATATATTTAGGATTATTATGATGAGGGACATAGGATTGGTGTTTTATATAGGCTCATTATGCATGTGAGTTTTATATTTGGGTATGATGATATGATGGTATCTTTTTATGTGCTAACCTCAATTCATTTTTATATAGAGTAATGATGATGAAGATGATGCTATGTTTGTCATTAATAATTTACTATTATGTTAGTGAAAGAGATGATGTCATACCACTCACCAAATATGGTATGACGTTGTGACTCTCTTCCATCTGTCTGATTATTTCATATATATATATATATATATGACAACTAATATTTTTTTAAAACGTCAAATGAAAGAAATTGAAATGATCAAACCATAATAGAAATTTTGTATGACAGGTGTTGGCATATTGTTCACATAACTGATGGAGATGATGATGAGATGAGTTGTTGGCATAACTGATGATGATGATGAGATGTGAAAATGATAGGTAAAGTTGATATGATCAAGTATATGATGTCAAGATGGAGATTGTTGTCTTGATGATGATGATAAGTTGTTTGATGCCCTTATTTTGGTTGTTATTGATGGTAACCATGTTTCTTTTGTCATCTAAGTCATCTAGACCTACCGATAATGCCTAACCGGTTATGGAACTAGTTGATAGCAAGGTAAGCAGGAATAGTGTGATGATCAAGAGACCGGTATGGATGATTGTTGAGGAGTTAGGTGTTGTGGTTTGGAACATATGTTTATGACATTGGCATGAGTCTGTGATTGCAACCACATCAACAGATTTGATCTATTGAGTGAGTTATGATTGACTATCATAAACTCTGTGAAGAAGAATGTATTCCAGTAACAAGTCTTTAACGAATAATTATTTAAGTTTTGGCGATGTATCTTATCATGTTCATAACTTAGTGATGACATGTCAGAATCCCTATGTAATGATAAGATGATCTTTGAGTGCGTACAAGGATCCGATTTCTTGGGAAATAATGAAGTTCTTAGCAAAATGGAACAAGGGTTTGATTGCTTATCAAATTGATGCGGGGTGATGTGCGGTGATCATTCAACATCGAAAATTGTCTCAAAATTTTTTGTAATAATTTGTAATGTATTTGGCGGATTGTTTTGCAGCAATAAATGTAAATTTATTGTATTTTGAATGTAGTTAGTGTTATGTAACCGACCTAGTTGTAATGTGTATTTAGGTCTAGTTGGAGAAGAGATTTTGTGTCGGTTTTTCTAGAAGAAGAGTGTGTCGAACTAGATTCAAGAGTCTGCATGTGTGTAGTAGAGTTGAGTTGAAAAGGATCTATACTAGCAAGTAAGGAAGTGTTGTGATTAGATCATTTTCCCTATTGCTCCCTAATAGTTAAAACAGATTGAAATCCCTTAACTGGGTACACTTTAACATGTCTCATATTGTAAATCCCTTCACTAGGTCGCTCATTAACTTGAGTTTAAAATCCTCTATCAAGGTTACTCCTAATAGGGTAGAGCTCCTAACAGAGCTAAGGTGAAATCCCTTGATCGAGTGACTCGTAAAAGGGTCTACTCTTAACCAGGCATATTGTAAAGCTCCTAACTGATTGCATTCCAAAATAGTGCAAATATTTTGTGGGTGCTAATTCCCACCTTGGTTTACCAATTTGGGTTTCCATGTGAAAAATCTTTGAGTTCATATGGTGGTTGAATTGTTGATGTGTGCATTGTTTATCTTTACTTTGGTTTCATATTGATGAGCACTTAAGTGAATGGTCTGGTAAATCAGTTTAAAGGGTTGTTTGAGTAGTTACTAGTACTGGTTTTTGAAGTATTACAAAATTGTTTTACTATTGATTCGCCCCCCCTCTCAATAGTAACATGATCCTCAAAATAACAATTGGTATCAGAGAATTAGGTCCTCTTTGTGCAGAAGCTTAACCACTTGAGGTAAAGATCCGAGATGATGAAGAAGGAGGGTCCTAAGTTTAAAAGGATAACTACAAAATATGGAGTGACAAAATGAAGATCTACATCAAGGGAATGGGGGAATAGTTCTAGTAATATGTTGAAAATGAGTACACAAATCCTACTAATACTCTAACTCCAGATCAACTCAAGGAGAAGCAGGAGAATATTCAAGCATTGGAAGAAATTGTAAGTACACTTTTTGATTCTGAGTATATTGATGTTCATGGTCTTGAAACGGCTTATGAAGTTTGGGAAAATTTGAAGTTGATTTATGGTGGAGATGAGCATGTCTAAAAAGATAAATAAGAAAGCCTAAGAGGCAAGTTTGATGACATGAAGATGATGGAAGGTGAGAACACCACCCAATATGAACAAAGAATAAAAGAAGTAGTTAGAGGAATCAAAATTATTGGTGGAACCATTGTAGAAGACATAGTGGTAAGTAAAATGCTAAGAACCTTATTGTCTACTTATGCTATTAGAGTATCTACTATCCAATAATTGATGTTAGTCAATAAAGATAAAGTTACAATTGATTCATTGATAGGAAAGATTATTGTTTTCAACTGAATAGATTTGACAATAGTGTACCTAAGGAAGAATCTATTGGCATTTTTTATGATTATGTTGTGATTTTCATTGATGGACACACACTTGCTATGAGATCACTTTGTGAATGTATGAATTATGCTCAATCGGTAATCATTCCAAACCAGTATTATGTTGTAGTCTCTAGACTATTAATGTTATGTAGAAAGTGTTTACCAATTTCAAGTAGTATAAAGACCCAAGCGGCATAAGGAGATCAAGTGGTTTGAAGATCTCAAGCAGAGTGGAGCAAAGGAGCCAGAAGTGGCAGTTATCATTGTCCTAGTCTTCAATTTTTGTCAACCAGTAATTTGTTTTATAATTGAACTGGTATACTCTGAGTTACCAACTGGTAATCGGTAAAGTTGTATAAACCGGTAATAATTTGTGATGAGTTACCAACCGGTATATTTTTGTGATGAGTTACCATCCACTGACAATTTGATGGTGATTTTGTGTCGTGTTACCAAATGTGTCTAGATACAATGAACCTAGGAACTTGCAATGTAATCCTATTGGACCGACATGAAATCAGATTCCTTTTAAGGACATCATGTCTAGGGTTTTACGAGTGAGAGAGTGTATGCGAGCATAGTTGTTAGGTTTTGTGGTGGTTGTCGAAGTTCTTGTATGTGTGATCTTAATTAAGTAGATCAAGTCTGTGTGTTGTAACAGAGTGTAGAGTTACTGAAGACTGAAGTAATACTAAAATGCATTAGCTATGAGCTACAATGGATCTAATCAAGTAGACTATGCCATTTGCTAGATCATTCACTTGTTGATTACTCACATCTTTGACAAGTTAGAAACCCTTAACTAGGTAGGCCCAAAAAAGCCTTTGTAAATCCTCTAACAAGGTGGTTCACATCTATGGATCTAAAATCCTCTCACAAGGTAGTCTTTAATCAGACTTATCTCCTAACAAAGATTGAGATTCCTAATAGGATCTATTCTGGTAAAGAACATTGTATGACCTTAACTAGTCTGGTTACTATTCTGCAAATAGTCACTTGTGAGTTTGATCTCACCATGGTTTTTCCCATTTGGGTTTCCACATCAAAATCTCTTGTGTTATGGTGATTGTGCTTCTATGGTGAATGCCTTATTTTCTATTTGGTCTGCATGTGTGTTAACTGGTTTGTTTGTTAAACTATTTTATCGGTTAATTGCTAGACTATTAAAGTGTTTAAGTATAGTAATTTTTGGTATACTTATTCACCGCCTCTCTTAGTATTAAGATATTGGTATCAAATCCAACCTTTCTATAAGTCTAACCACTTGGAAAGAGATATAGGGGAATACATTGTGAGGGAGCTTACTCATCGGCTTGCTCAGACTAAGCAAGCCTATGGTGAACATAAGGTTAAATATAAGGCATCTCAGGAAAAAAGAAGAGAGCATGCTGAAAAACTAATGGAGCTAACTGAAAATAGTTCTTCTGATGAAGCAGACATGGAAGCCTTAATTCAAGAAGTAAAAAAGCTAAATGAATCCAATGCTGCTATTTCCAAAGAATGCATTGAGTCAAAGGAAATACTTGCCAAATTCAATAAGAGCACTGTCAAGCTAGAGCAGAAGCTTGAATCATCTAAACTAGTAAAGAATACCAATGGACTTGGATACTCTAATTATGAGGAAGGTGAGACCTTTGGAACAAAAGATGGAGCATCAAAGAAACAACAGACATCAAAGGATAAAGGTAAGCAAAAGTTCAAACCTATTTGCTTTAATTGTCTCAAGGAAGGACACACTACTAATGTTTGTAGAAGTAAGGCTTACAATAATTTTCCTTATTTTCTAAACGATAAGCCTGGAACCAATAGATTCAATGGTAATTGTTATGCATGCAAAAAGTTTGGGCATAGAGTATTTGAATGTAGGTCTGTCATGCACAATATCGGAAGGTATCCTCAAAGGAGTCAAGGAGTTTTTCCTGAACCCTCTAGGAACCGAAACCCAAACCGATTTAATACCTATAATCATCAGTCAGGTAGTGGTGGCTATCAAGTGACAATTGGATGGAGAGAAATTTGTGTGATTTGTCATGGTCATGGTCACAGTGCTGCAACATGCAAAAGGAAGAATAGAAACATGAATAATAGACCTCGGAGAGCACCTAGAATGGTTTGCTATCATTGCAACAAACCAGGTCATTCAGCAAGATTCTGCAGAAGTAAAAAGATTATATTGGATGATATACCAGTCACTCTAGAAGGAAAGATTGATGTTGAAACTGTTCAAGCAGATATGAAGAAAACCTGGAAGAAATAGCTAGAAGAAGTGATTCTAGTAGAACTGGTCTCTGCACCTAGTGTGGAAGTTGCTAAATCGGCAAACTAAGCATCAAAAAAGCTTAAGGGGAGCAAATGGTGAAATATCACGAACCCCCGGTTGACACCCGGTAAAAGACCTTAACCGGTATGTCATATCTGTCAGATAGGAGGAAGACTAGAAATGGTGAAAGGCAAATTAGGGTTTACGCCCTAATAGTGGAGCATTTATTATGGTAGGTGGAGAATCTATTTAAAAGGAATTTTCAAATCATTTCTCACTTATCATTTTTTGAGTGAAGAAGTTTTCAATTGCAAAGCAAAGAAAAGTGATTTACATTGCGAATCAAAGAATTTGTCAAAATCTTGAAGAAGAATCTGAAGCAAACATTTGTTGGAGAAGTGTAGAACTCAAAGCAGTATTTCAACAACTGAACGAATGTGTAGTGAAGTTCAAATTGTTAAGCCCTAAATTTTGATTTGCGAAGGTATTTTTCAAAATTCTTAGTTTATCATGGCTTCCACTTCACATGATAGCTCTAGTGAACCCATTGATTCTGTAGACTTCATTCAACGGAAGGCAAAATACAATGCCCTATCTCAAATACACACTGGCGTTATAGTGGAAGAAGGCATTTCAGATTACATTGACTGCAAGATTGAAGACCTAGGATCTCTAATGATTCATTCCCAGTTGAGCTTGTTCTGCAGGAAGGATAAGAAGCTCAAACCGGAATTCAGCATTATAGAAAAGAAAAAACTTCACAATGTAGTCTATTTTCTTGAAGAATTTTCAGATGATCACATTCACATCATTCTGAGTAGAGTGCATGGTGATAAGATGTACTTAGAGAGAACACATGATATTACACTAGAAGCAATTCATGCCATCACCAGTTTTAGCAACGTCGATGAAGTACCTTCCCTAAGGAAGATTAGCAAAATGGAAATGACCAAGCTGATCGGTTCCATGAGTGATTCATGGGAATGACTGTCAATTCCATCAAGGATGATCTTGTCAAATATGCATGTATGGTGATAGGATACTAGAGGTTCCATGCTAGTAGAGTCAACTCTATCTCTACTACAAGTGTAAATGTCGCCTATAGGATGATCAAGGAAGATGCATCATTTGATGTATGCACTTGTATGCAAAGACAACTTCTATTGAATCTTAAGTCGATCAAACAGGACAATGCATTGAGATTTAATTTCGGACAGCTATTGGTTGGGCCGTTCTTCTACTTCCAAGGCTACTTTCTAGGAGTAGGTGATATTCAGTGGTCTACTGACCAACTGGTGACAAACAAAATCAAGGAAATCCTACAAGCGGTTGAAACCAGTTATCCAGAAGTGCTGAACAAATGCTTTGATGAGTTCAGATGCAAAATGAACCAAAGGGTAAGAATATCCAGTGATATAGTCAAAAAATATGAGGAGGACATCTGCTTCACCATCAAAGTTCATGAGTACATAATGGAGGCAATTGAGCCTAGACAGGAAGAAGTGGAACCAATGAGATATGAGGTAATGTATGATATGCTGGATGGGTATGCCTCTACCCTACTTGCCTCACCTCTTGATCCAAAGGCAAAGAGAACTGACACTTATCTAGAAAGGGTTACACTAGTTAAAGAACCCTCAGTAAAGAAGGGAAAGGTAGTACCTTCAGCATCAGCACCGGTTACTGCAGCAAGTCCCAAAGTGACCAAGCGGTCACCACTAAAGAAGAAACCGGAAGCTACACCTACCAAAGTCTTTGAGAGGAAGTGGAAGACAAGAACAATACACTCTAGATTCAGAGGACACTATCTTTGAGGAACAACCTAAAAAGACCAGGCAATTGAAGAAAAAGACAAAGAATGAACCGACAACATCTGCACCGGTAAATATTGATATTTCTTCTTACAAACCTTTGACACATTGTCAAAGAACAATTAAGAATATTAGAAGAAAAGTACTTGGTGATTTGAAATAATGTTTTGATGATTTTAATGATGATGAAAAGGAAAAAGTTGAATAGGAAGTCATCAATTATTTATATATTAATGACCAGTGGCCTTCAGAAATTAAGTTTGAGACACCTGATTCTTTATATAATTCTTTAGATAACAAATGGCACATTGCCATAGAGAAAGAATAGGAAATAAGAGAAGAAGTATTTTCACTGTACTTCACTGATGTACCTAGATCATAATTATATGTAGTGGAGAGATATAAGGGTCTCTTCTTCATGCGAAGAAGAAGACTCCAGTTGCTAGAATGAAAAATTTCAGAAGTGGTCAAAGATACCCACTCGCTTGCTCAATTAGAATTAAGATTGCATCAAGTAGCTGAAGGAAATGAAAAGGTTGAGCAAGAACCAAAAATCACTCAACCAGATGAAGTATACAATAGTGAAGGAGAACCGGTCACCACTCAATTGGACTTGATTGATGTTGACACCTTAGACGGTGACAATGTTACTCTAGATGCACCAGCAAAAACAAAAGGTCACGAGAAACAAGAGGAAGACAAGAGAAAAAAGGTAGAGGAAGAGAAGGAGAAACAGGAGGAAGAAAATACAAAATAGGAAGAACAGGAAAAGAAGCAAAAGGAAGAAGAAAAGAAAGAGGAAGAGAAGAAAAAGAAACATGAGGAAGAAAAGAGAAAAGAAGAAGAGAATAAGAAACAAGAAGAAGAGAAGAAGAAGGAAGCGGAACAAGAAGAGGAGAAGAAAAAGAAAGAAGAGAAGAGAAAGGAAGAGGAAAAGAAAAAGGAATAGGAGAAGAGAAAGGAAGAGGAGAAGAAGAAGGAGGAAGAGGAGAAGAAGAAGAAGGATGAAGATGAAGATAAGCGGAAAGAAGAGGAGAAAAAGAAGGCTGAAGAGGACAAGAAAAGAGAAAAAGAGAAAAAGCAAGCGACACAGGGCACTCAGATGGAGACTCCAAAGGCAATCGGTAGTCAAGCCAAACTAACTAACATTACCAATCCCCTTTGACCTCTAGTTTGCAAATGAATCAGAGCTGTTGCAGAACATTAAGCTTTCTAAAGAGCGATTGGATGCTCTAATGAGGATAAAGGAGGAAGATCTTATCCAAACTGCAGTGGAAACACTCATGAATTTGATACCTAGTACAAACCTCCCCAGTACCAATTCCTCACTTGCCCAATTAAAGCTTCTATGTACAATTGTGGAAGACCAAGTCCAAAGCCTGGAAGAAGTTGTAGAAGCAAATGCCAAGAAGGAGCATGAAAAGACTCTAAACATTACCTTGGTGAAGAAGTTGAATGAGATTTGGTCAGAACTTCAAAAGGCACAGAAGGACATTAGAGATGCAATGGATGAGGGAAATCTACTACTTAGCAAGATATGTTGATCTCATCTATTATGTGATGATGTGCTCACTCAGAAAGAGAAATTGTAATCTGACATTTAGTCTTTCATTAGCACCTTCAAGATGCCATATGATTTCTTCTCCACATATGGACAAACCGCTCACCGGTTTCAACTTCAGTCTACAAGAATTGAGGCAGAGATAAGCAACTAGACATGTAATTTGTAGAAACTTCAACTAGTCCTACTACCAAGACTGCAAATTCTCTAGAAATGATACCTCAATCTAGATGCCCTAACAGTCACTCAAGAGATGAGTACCATGGATGCCATGGAGGAGCAGGTTTATTAGATGCAAATGGACAATGAGGTTGCTACCTGATTGCTTGAATCATGGTCTTTATCCATGAAGACATTTATGCAGGATTTTAAATAAGTGTTTGACAAATTTCACTCTTTATTGTCATAAACTCTTATTTTGTTAATGCTAATAGAACATGGGTTATTCAGCTGTACTTTGTCATTGTTGGCAAAGGGGGAGTAGTATTTGTATTTAAAATTTTGATGAGGAGTAGTATTTTGTATTTAAATTTTGATGCATACTATGTATACTTTCATGTGTATCTCTGTAAGGAAGTAGTATACATTGTATTGTCTGCAAAAGGGATAGTGTATATTCTTAGGGGGAGTAATTTTGATTATGGTGTGATTTTGTTGTAAAACACTTAGATGTCAAAATTTTTCCTAAGTGTTGCCATCAATGCCAAAGGGGGAGATTGTTGGTATTTTTTGATGATTATGTTGTGATTGTCATTGATGGACACACACTTGCTATGAGATCACTTTGTGAATGTATGAATTATGCTAAACCGGTAATTTTTCCAAACCGGTATTATGTTGTAGTCTCTAGACTATTAATGTTATGCAGAAAATATTTACAGATTTCAAGCAGTATAAAGACCCAAGGAGCATAAGGAGATCAAGCGGTTTGAAGATCTCAAGCAGAGCGGAGCAAAGGAGCCAAAACTGGCAGTTATCAATCTTCAATTTTTGTCAACCAGTAATCTGTTTTATAATTGAATCGGTATTACTTTGAGTTACCAACCATTAACTGGTAAAATTGTATAAACCGATAATACTTTGTGATGAGTTACCAACCGGTATATTTTTGTGATGAGTTACCATCCACTGACACTTTGACGGTGATTTTGTGTCGTGTTACCAAATGTGTCTAGATACAATGAACCTAGGAACTTGCATGTAATCCTAATGGATCGACATGAAATCAGATTCCTTTTAAGGACATCATATCTAGGGTTTTAAGAGTGAGAGAGTGTATGCGAGCATAGCTATTAGGTTTTGTGGTGGTTGTCAAAGTTCTTGTATGTGCGATCTTAATTAAGTAGATCAAGTCTGTGTGCTGTAACAAAGTGTGGAGTTACTAAAGACTGAAGTAATGCTAAAATGCATTACCTATGAGCTACAATGGATCTAATCAAGTAGACTGTGCCATTTTCTAGATCATTCACTTGTTGATTACTCACATCTTTGACAAGTTAGAAACCCTTAACTGAGTAGGCCTAGAAAAGCCTTTGTAAATCCTCTAAAAAGGTGGTTCACATATATGGATCTGAAATCCTCTCACAAGGTAGTCTTTAATTGGAATTATCTCCTAACAAAGATTGAGACTCCTAACAGGATCTATTCTAGTAAAGAACATTGTATGACCTTAACCAGTCTGACCTTAACCGGTCTGGTTACTATTCTGCAGATAGTCACTTGTGAGTTTCATCTCACCGTGGTTTTTCCCATTTGGGTTTCCACATCAAAATCTCTTGTGTTATGGTGATTGTGCTTTTGTGGGTGAATGCCTTATTAGCTATTTGGTCTGCATGTGTGTAAACCGGTTTGTTTGTTAAACTGTTTTACCGGTTTAGTGCTAGATTGGTAAATGTTTAAGTATAGTAATTTTTGGTATACTAATTCACCCCCCCCTCTTAGTATTCATTAGAATCTACTTTCAAAGAATCAATATCTAATGCATCGATAAGAAAAGGAAAGGATTTTTGTAGGTAAAGTCATCATGTTAGTGGTAATGAAGGAATGGATGATGAAAGTAACCTGATGGTTTTTGAGGCTTTATTGGCAAAAGGACTTCCTAGAGGCATCGATAAGTACAAAGGAAAGCTTCCTCTTAAGTGCTTCTCTTGTAACAAAATAAGACATATTGTTGCTAATTGTCCTAATAGTGATCATAAGGAAAATTTTGGAAAGTTTAAAGGAAAAGGAAAGAAACAATGTTATGTTGTAGTTGATGAAGGTGTTACCGAAGAAGAATCGGAGGATGAAGATAATGAGGAATGTTTTTTTGTAGTAGTTAAGGAAGATCTCTTTGAAAAGAAAGCATTAGTGTGTCATATTAACAACAATGATGAGTGGGTCATTGATAGTGCTTTCTCACATCACATGACCAGTGATAACAAAACGTTCATCTCACTTGAAGAATTTGATGGTGGAGTAGTGAGATTCTGAAACAATACACCATGCTTGGTAAAAGGTAAAGGTTCTATTTATTTAAATGGAAAAATTAATGTTGATGATGTATATTGGGTTGAAAGATTTGATAATAAATTGTTGAGCGTTGGTCAGAAAAATGATAAGGCTATCATCTTGAGTTCAAGAATGGAGTGTGGAGGATTTTAGGAAGCAAAGGAGAACTGATTGCTACCGGTAAAAAGACAAAAGGTAACTTATTCCATATGAATACTAATGTTAATAGTTGTTTGGTTGGAAAGGTTGAGGATAGTTGGTTATCGCATAGAAGATTTTGTCATGTGAATTTTGATAATTTGGTTCAGGTCAGCAAGTCTAGTATGGTTAGAGGTATACCACTAGTCAAATTGGACAATGTGATTTGTAAAGAGTGCTAGTTGGGTAAGATGACTACTTCCTCTTACAAAAGAAAATATTTTTCTTCCAAGAATATTTAAAGATTTGGTGTGCATTGATTGATGCGGTCCTATGAGGACTAGGAGTTTTCAAGGTGAGAAGTATTTCATAATATTTACTAATGATCATTCAAGAATGATGTGGGTTACATTTTTTAAGGAGAATTTTGAATCTTTTAGCAAGTTTAAGGCATTCAAAGCCTTAGCGGAGAAATAAATTAGTAAGAATCTGAAGTACCTAAGATCTAACTGGGTTGGATAATTCACATCAGCTGAATTTGTGAAATATTGAGATGAGAATGGAATCAAGAGATAACTATCTGCACCAAGGACACCACAACAGAATGGGATTGGAGAAAGGAGGAACCAGACCATAGTTGAAGAAGAAAGAACAATCTTGATACAAGGGGATGTACCTAAAATATTTTCGAGAGAAGAAGTCAGCACTATAGTATATATAATGAATTGGGTATTGGTCAAGAAAGGTAGTGACAAGGCTCCCTATGAATTATGGTATGGTTTGTTGGTGCTCAAAAATGGGTTTACACTAACACAAGGAAGAGGCCAAGCTATTTATTCTAAATATCTATGGAAAGCCGCTTCCAAATGTTTATATTCTTCAGACTTGGACCAACATTTACAAGGATACAAGAACTTTCTACACTTTAGGCTTTGCAAAATGTGGGAGGGTGATCGTCATGCCAATTTGTGATTTCTACTCCACAGTCACAAATTACACATGAAACAAAGAAGATAATCTCATATAAAGGATCGATAGAAAAGGGAGAATGCTCAAGAATGGAAAATTCCTGAGTGATCCTCAACCAGTTTGGAGCATGAGATGATTAAATGCATATAACAACATACATGTAAATGAAAATATTCTGATATTCAACAAATTATAGCAAATAAGTGGTGATTTCGAACATAAAATCAACACCAAGATAGATGCTTAGCTATGATCAGTTCCTTACTCCACTGGGTATATGAATTCATACTGCATAAAATGCATTCTTATAGAATTTATCTAACAACATATAAACCTAAGATAATATTGCCTTGCAATACATCATATTTGCAACCCTAAACCAGAACTACTTATCAAAATCCCTTTAATATCCCTACCACTTTGCAATTCTACTCAAGCATTTAATTGGCCCCTTAGACCAAAGCATGAAAAGAAAATACATACACGACAATAGTGCAATGAATGATAAATTCCTTTTTTATATACATTAAAAACATGATAGAACAATACACTGGAGAGAAATGGATTTGAATTATATTTCTATTGAATAATTTGGTTGTTTCTATCAAAATACAATTCATACATAACTTCTTCAAGAGCCTATAGAAAAAACAAACATAATACTATTTATTTTTTTCTCTGCAAATGATCTTTTTACAACCTTTTGTTTCACCTAAACTATCTACTACCGGAACCAGAAATTTGGAACACTCAGAGGACCAAAAATTGGAACCCTGTCTCATAGCCCTAAATTTCCTTTTATAAAAAATAAGTGAGCAAACAAGCTTCAGGCCACAGGAGACGCCTGTCATCTCAAAATGATTACATACAACTACATTCTATTACTCAAACATTCCACCCTTGATTTCACTCATGCAAGATCAAAATCTATGGTCGCTTCTCTAAAAAGAATGATGAATTTTACCGCCATTTTTGATAAACCGGTTCAAAAAATATTTATCACTAGAAGATAAAAACAGTTGTATGAAACTGTTTGCAACCTTTATTCTTCATTCAGATACATATTACTCTACGTACTATATTCTTCATCGAATGGCCAGTCAAAACTCATGACTTCATCATCTTTTGCCCTGTGTAGAATATATTTAATGGCTAATTTATTTGCCTCTCTTTCAAAAGTTTCAAAAAATGATCCTGTGGTAATTATTTTATCCATGATATCCTCTCGCATATCCATGTTTACCCCTTCACATATCAGCTCTAATCGGGTACTGATAACTCTTTCTGCCTCCTTCCAAAATTGTAGATTCTTGACCACCCCTTCTTTATCTTCAATATCTATTAAAAGAGTTTGATTCAACTCATTGAAACTTTTCATCAATTCCCTTACCTTTCTTTCTATATTTTCTGGCAAAATTTGTGCTTCCTGCACTGATTTTACCAACAAGTATGTTGGTTGGAGTGCTTATGGTCTCTCAACATGATACTTAGAAGTTGTGAACTTTATTCTAAGCTCATTTCATCTTTGCAACCATTTTATAAATAAAGGAATTGCCACTTATTTATCATCATTAATTTTTTGAATAAAATTAAACAAAAAATAATATAAGGCATGGACACTATAGATCCTACTATCAAATTTCTCATTCAAATGAGTTAGCACTGAGCTAACTATATCCTTTTGCTACCAAGTTGATTGATCTTCTGATTCTTTCAGCTTCTTTTCTAAAAGTTGAAACTCAGTTGGTTCAGTTGATCTTGTAGCTTCGAGCTCATCACCATCATCATATGGGACTAATGATATACCAGGGATACCAACACTTATATTAGGCTGAACTACTTCTTCTCTTTGGACCACGGGTGATGATCTAGATGTTGATGGCTTAGATGGCCCTGTAAGTGTAGGAAAGGAAAATTTTATTTGTCCCTACTTAAAGAGTTGCACTTGTGTTTGCAACTCCACACACCTTTGTTGAGATACATTGTAATCATTGAAAAGTTTATCAAACTTTTTCATTAGCTCCGCCTTTTCCAAGGCTTCTCTTTTTGTAGTCTCATGTTCCAACTTAGCAACATCAACATTCAAATTTATATCCTCTACACTTGATGTGTCAGATGCTCTTTTTATAGTAATGCAACCCCTAAAATTGGGGTTTAAGTAATTGATGTTAGGCTTTCTAGGTCCTTCCTCTAGCACCCATTTTGCGAAGGTTGCATAATCATCCACAAAATCTGATCCTTTAAATGCCAACCTTGCCTAAATTGAAATGCTCACCTTTCAACCTCCTGATTGCAATAAAAGCAACTGCATCTGCTATGTCCCATTCTGGTAAAAATAGGACTCCAGCCCAACTTATAATCTTCCTACCCTCATTAGTAGTGATTTCTTGAAATTCTTCCATCATCTTATTTTTGACTTCTTCTTGATTTTCTTAATCGTATCTATCTGGCCCTTGGGCCTTTTTCTCACTAATTCTTCTTTTGTATTCTTCAATATTAATCTTCCATACTAGTTATAGAAAGGTCGGGCTCCTCACAAAAGTATCATCTTCAAGGAACTTATCACATACCTCTTTTCTTGCATCCCTAAAAGCTTTACCTTGAATATCTAAAGGAGTGAGATCCACCTCCAAATTAAGGGGCAAAAGAGGAACACCAATCTGCATTTCTACATTTGTTGCCATGAATATATCTTCCTCCATTTGTTCTTCATCCTACCTTATAGGTGAAAATGGCATAGGTGATGGTAAAGAACTTATGTTTGAGTCTTCAAGATCAATGATCTTGATTCTTTGAAAAGGCTTGAATTGCATTTTCAAAGAAGGCTTTGTACTCATTATGTTTTTACCCTTTCTCCTTACTAACCTTCCACTGTCGTGGTTTCTCTCCTCTTCATCACTTGTTTCTTCTCTTGCTCTTTTCTAATAATATTCATGAATAGGTCTCCTTCCTACCATGCCACGTCCTCTTTGAGACAAAGGAGGTTGTGAGCTTGACTATTGCCAACCATCAACTTTTTCAAGTTTGGCTATCTTCTCCTTTGAAATCAACTTAAATTTATCAAAATTGTTCATAACAAAGTCGACCTTAGCACAAAATGGGGTAAAATCCTTCATTGGGTCATATTTGGGATCCATCTTTTGAATTGCAGCCCATAAATTTCTAAAGATTACCCATTTTTCTTTTCTCCAGTCCTGAGTCAAGAGCTCAATTTCATTTCTAATTATGTCCTCAGGAAAGTTATTCTCATGAGGCAATATATTTCCTTTTATTCTTTTTTTAAAGATATTGGAGAACCCGTCAAGATCACTATGTCTAGCTATACTCACCCCCAAATGATAAGGAGCAAAAATTTATCAAAATGTTCATATCCTCCTTTCAGAATTACAAAATAAGGGATGATAGTGTAATCTAGAAAAATTGTTCCTTTTCCCCTTCCCTTTAATTATTCATCATGAATGCATCCTATCTGCCACATTACCTTAGCAAAACCCATTTACAAAGGAATGTTGAAAGGAAGTACATGTGGTTGTGCAGAAAAACTGTAGATTCTGATAACTATACTTACAAGATAAGGGATAAAATTCCCCCAATTGTGCTCAATCCTAACAAGTGGAAACCTCTATTTGGGTCTTACAAAATCATGTAATTCTTTGAGAATCCCTGGTGGGTTTACTGTCAACCTTTTCCTCAACTTAGAAGCAAAGTTGTTATCAAATCTTACAAAGCTAGCCTCCTGTCTATCTCAATAAATATTTGTGCTCCAAAGTTGCATTGTAATCTCCTTGTTATCAATTGTCCTTTTCAGGTTCACGACACCCTCAAAGTAATCTATGTTCCTAAATAGGAACATATGCATAAGTAAGGAATACCAGAAGAATTTAGCACTAGCCACTTCCTTTTTAATATCCTGTAACCCCTCATGAATATTTTCTTCAAGGTAAGGGACAAAGTCAAACACCTTTGTATAATCTGGATGCTTAATTTGCATGGCCATGTACATAAAATTAGGTGGCATCATTGTAATATGATTAAAACACAGTATCTGACGTACAGAGAAAAAGATATCTTGAAAATAGGGAGCAAAAACACCAATAGGGAATGGCTCCTCTGAGCTAGAACCGATATGGTATGTTGTACTCCCCACTCTAGAGAAATGCATTGGAAGGAAATTAATTCTAATGAATTCATTCATCTTATAGTACTCTACTTTTAGCTCATTTAGGTCTACTTGCACGAGGATTGCAAATGGTTCATACAGGTCAAAAACCTCCTAGAATTCTTCCCTTCTGATGGTCAAAAAAATCTCTCCTTCATTTCCCCTAATAACCCTTGAGATAAGTCACATCTATTTGCAATATCTTTGAGAAGGTCAACATCTATGAAGACACCCGACACTACTAACTTACCCAAACCATACTACCAAGGACTGGATAGTGGGGAATGCAAGTTCCTCTATCCATACCATAGTTTGAACATTTCTAATCCGGTCATTAGTATACTAACATTTTCCAAGAGGAATTATTTATCGATTAACCCTTCCCCTAGGGTTTTTCTACTCACAAATCTCTACCCCTACTATCTATCATTTGTTGATGCCTTCAATTGGTCCAAAAAAATATCATAAAGATTCTTTTTCATGTAATCAATTTGCCCTGAATATTTTCATGAGGGAGCCATCTTTTGAACTAGGGTTTTCTACTACAACTTCAAATTGAGAATGAAACAACTAGGGATAACACAAGATTTAAATTAAAACACTAATTTAAGCAAATTTCACTCCTCTATTTAGCTTCTAACCCTAGGACAATTGAAATTATTTTCCTATAATTTCATGCACAATTTATAACATCAATTGTTTCAAGAATAGATGAAGGAGCTCAGACAAACTTATTATTTCGATTACACCAGATGGATAGTAATTCTACGATGGAAGGAATTATTTCAACCTTCTTCAGCAACAAGAATGTCTTTTGGATCTCTATGAAATCCTTTATAAATCAATAATAGCTTTTAAAAGCACTTTTATTACTCCCTCGAATGAAACAACAATGTCTCATCTGCCATTACTACTCATGCAAGCAAAAAAATGGCTCGTAACTTGCATTTGAAAAGTTTGAAACTTGACCGTCAATCATCTTTCAAGTTGGCAAATCTTACGGTCCAAACCATTCAATATAAGATTACTCTCCAATGTGGCATGATGTGGCACACCCAACTCATCATCTATTTCACCACCTTCAGTGACCCCACCATCAACTTTCCTTGGCCCACCTTGGATGTGTGGCATCATCTTGTGAAGCCACGATCCATAATCCATTCGCATCTCTTGATTGTGGGATCACAGAAACCGTCGCATCCACTCTCTATTTACTTTCTAACTACACTAGTCACTTAACAAAGGCCACCAAATCCCAAGCATATCTTAGACTGTAATTAAAATATTACCACTTGATATAAGCACATGTATAAATATTCATTTCTAGTAACTTAGGTTTTACCCATTGGGAACCAGTAATATCAAAATTTGAAAATTCAAACCGTCGGCTCACCTTCATTTATTGAGCACACATTGCATCATCTCGTGATGCCATCATCTTTATCTTCCTTGCACTTTTGACCATTAGGAAGCACAAACATTTAGATTTTTCTTGTCCTTATCAACTAGCCGAAGTATTTAGGAATTTCAGATAAGAAAATTATGGGCATGGACACAAACATTAAAAGGAGACCGACTATAGGGAAATTTTTATGCGACTTGGGAATATCATTTCATAGACCGGTCTAACGCAACTTAGAACTTAGGAAATAAAATGGCCTCACTAATAGAATACAACCCTTGGCCTTAAGTGGGAAAAGTAATGACAGAACGTAAAAGGCTTAGGGTTTTTTCATTTATATCAAGACTTAACCAGAAATCACAACCTCTAAAACCCTAAACCTTGAATGACCAAAATTTTGCAAGACAAAATTTTATGTCCTATAAGTAGCTCTATTTGGGGATGTTCACTTAACAAAAATGAGGTGAGAAACAAAAATATTTGTTGAAGCAGACCAATTGCAGAGCAGACCAGAAAGAAATTACCTGGATAGTGTAACTTCAACTGAAAAGGAAAGTACACTGATTTATACAAAACCTAACTAATGCTCATGGATAATAACTACTTTCAAGTAAAGTAGAGCTTCAAGAATTGTCCATGAATAGGGAATTCAAGAATGTCACCATTTATATATTGGAGAATATACAAATCTTCTCCCCATTTGATTTGGATCTGATATGGGCCCACCCAAATGGCATCAAGCTTTCCATGTTTTCCCTTGTCTTCTAACCTGGCATTCCACGTGAGAACCAAATTATTAATTTGAAAAATTCTTGCAGTTGCTCTTTTGTCATACAAATTTTTAACCTGCATCTATAACTTTGTATTTCTAGTACTGGCTTCTCTTCTAGTTACATCTAGTTCTATTAAATCCTCAATCCTCATCTGCATATCATCATCTATGTCATTTTCATAAGTTTGGATAAAATTATACATCTCCATTGGGTTGTTTTGGGGTAACCTTGCATGCATACCATACACCAAATCAAAAGGTGCACATCCAATTGCTTTCATAATCACTACCCTGTCTACCCAAACTACTAATCTTAGCTTTGATTCCCAAGCCTTCTTGTTTTTCTCTAGGATTCATTCGATGATCTTCATCAAACTTTTATTGCTTGATTCTGCTTTCCTATTTCCTTATGGGTGGTAAGGTGATGAATATGAGATTTGGATACCATATTTGCTGTAGAAGTGTTCATATTAATTTGACCTAAAACTCATGACATTATCAGAGACTATCCTCTTTGGACATCCAAATCTAGTCAATATATTAGCTATGAGAAAATCAATTACCACCTAACTTGTTGCCTTTCTAGTATGTATGGCTTCAACCCACTTAGTGAAATAATTAGTGGCAACTAAAATCCAAGAATGACCACTACTAGATTTACATGCTATCTCTCCAATGAAATCCATACCCCATTACTGGAATGGAGCCTGTACATTTACAGGTCTTAATGGCAGATTTCCTAAAAATTTCAATTTTCCTGAAAATATTTGACATGGATCACATTTATTGACCACTTATGTGCATCCTTGAAAATTGTTGGCCACCAAAACCCAACCCGTAATATCGTATGTGTAGTTGTCTTGGCCATATAATGCCCTCCACAAACTCCATTATGCAATTCAAACAATAACTTCTGAGCTTGATCCTGGTCAACACATTTTAGCATGACACCATCACTGTTCCTCCACCAATGTTTCCCATTAACAATGGCATACCTGATAGCATGTAATTTTAATTTCTGCCTTTTATTATCACTCATGTCTTCAAGACATTTCATCCTCTGCAAATACTATATGATATCATCATACCATTTACAACCATCCATGTCACAGATATAAGATTTGTGTTCTTCTTCCACAATATTTATTTGATTGGCATCCAAATTATTTTGGGCCATTAATTTTTTTAATCCTTTTTCTCTCATTAACTTAGTGATTTGTATATCAATATGAAATTATTGAATCCTATTGATCCATATGCATCTTCTTCCAAAAACTTCCTACTGTGTGAAAATATCTTTAATTGCAGCACTAGGCACATATGCAACCACTGTTGCTCCCATCAAATAACTCCTAAAAGATTCAACTGCCTTCACTAGAGCATAGGCCTGCTTCTCATTTAAATCATAGTTTAGCTCTATAGCTTGCATGGATTTACTAAAAAAATCTATAGGTTGTTCAAAACCTTCTGAGTTCTTTTGCAACAATACAACATCAACAATATGAAAAAGATACAAACTATAAAATCTGCATAGGTTTGTCGTAATTAGGTGTCTTCAGAACAAGTGCATTCTTAATAGCCTGCTTGATCTCCTAGAATACCTTGACTTGCTCCTCATCCCATTCTATCTTTGCACCTTTCTTCAAAATCTTGGATATAGGTCTACTAATTTCAATCAAATTAGTGACAAACCTTCTTAGAAATTTAATTTGCCCAAAGAAAGATTGGATACCTTCCACTATTCTAGGATGATGAACCTTGTCAATTGCTACTACCCTCTTTGGGTCAATTCTTAAACCATCTGTTGAAATGATTTGACCCAACAACTTACCTTCAATTACCCCAAAAGCACACCTTTTTGGGTTTAAAGATATCCTATATTCAACAACCCTGTCAAATTTTTTTTCAAAGTCACTAGAGTGATCGCTTTCCTTTGTTAAATCATCATGATATACCACTAAGAACACATTTATAATGTCAAAAAATATGACATCCATGGCTCTTTGAAATGTCACTCCTGAATTTGTTAAACCAAAAGGTATTCTTATATAAACATAGGTTCCCCAAGGTGTAGTGAATGTTCTTTTGTACTGTTCTAATTCTTTGACCATTACTTAGTTGTAACCTAAAAAATCCATCCATCATAGACAAGAGCTCACACCCTGTTACCCTTTGTAGCATTGCTCCATATTGGGTAATGGATAATTGTTTTTTAATGAGGATATATTCAGAGTTTTGAAATCAACACACAATCTGATATCTCCATTCTTTTTTCTTATGGGTACCAAGTTAGACACCCATGATGAATGTCTGATAGGTTTTATAATCCTAGAATATATTAACTTGACAAGCTCCTCTTGCATTTTAGGTGCTAATGTTGGATTAATAGCCCTCTACTTTTGTCTAAAAGGCTTAGCATTTTCCTTCAAAGGAATCCCATGTTGAAATAAATATTTTCTATAAGCCTTTAGGTCATCATATGACCAAGAAAAAACATGCTTATATTTCTCAACAAATCAATCAACATTTTCCTAACCCTAGATGACATCTTCTTTCCAATATACACCTTCCTTGGGGTTGCTTTTGTCCCAAGGTTAACCTCTTCTAAATCCTCAGGGTGTGGGGTAGTAGGAACAACCTTAGCCTTGTCCTGACTATGAAACACCCTCTCTAAGACAACCAGCCCTTTGGGAATTTTGTTTGTCTTTAATTGAATCACTTCCTTCTCAAAGATTATTTCTTTATCATCTAGTGTTCTTACAAAGGCACTGAAATCAATGTCCCAATTTTAATATTCATCTACACAATGTAGAAACCTTAAAATATCATCATCATCATTATAAACCTACCAGCTTTTAATGTTGTCAGGGACTGAAGGTCTCATTTGAATCTCAATATTTGAGATTCCAGCAAATGTGATATCCTCTGGCCTTAGAGCTATATTTTCCAGGAGATCTGCCATTCTTTTGTGGCTTCTTTCATTCCATTCAATACCAAATGCATCAAAATTCTTAATTTGATCCCATACAACATTTCTATATTGCTTCAATCTTTTATTTTTTTATGCATATTTAGATTTCATTTGGGATATGGCTAACTCAGAATCTCCAACAACCTTGAGATTCTTTATCCCATGTTTTTCAAATAGTCTCAAACCAAGCAGCAATGCTTCATACTCTGCCACATTATTTCTAATGTAAAGGCCAGAGTAAAAGAAAATTTAAAAGTTTCTCCATGGATTGATATGAATAACACACCTACACCTGATCCCTCTTTAGAACTGGCTCCATCAAAATACATAGTCCACAAATTATCATCTCTTGATGATTTTCCTACTTCTTCATCTACTATTGTAGGTTGTTACCTTTTCTTTAGTGGAAAATCTTCAACACTAAACACATTTATTCCCATGTCTACAAAACAAGTCATGTCTTCATCATATTTTTCTACATGCACCATCATATATGGTACCTTGGATTCTATTTTAACCTATGCATTTTTACCATCAATGCAAAAGGTAAGATAAGACAAGTCACACTGCAAACTTCCACCCATAGATGCACTCCACTTTCTTGACAATAGCATCCCATAATGCGTTGGGATCTCTACAAATAGGACACTCATGGTTAATTCCTTCTCAGAGAAAGTAGCAAGTTTATAAGGTAGCTCCTTTATAGTACCTATCATAGGCACTCTCTTGAATCCATAGCACAACATATTTTCTAAGGAGTATCTAATTTTAAACCCATAGATTGCATTATTCCTAGTGGCATGACATTGTTTGAAGCCCTAGAATCGATCACACAATTCTTAAGAACTCTTCCATTTATAATAACACTCAGAAAGAAAGGATCTACACTATTAAGGCTCTCACCTACTGTGTCTTCAAGATAAATTTGGGGAATCTAAGAAACCATTCCCTCTAACTCTTTATCCTTTGTCTCATTTTTAATCATTCATTCCTTTACATTATGGGACACACTCTTATTTTTAATTTCAACAAAATGAGAAACACCCTTGACCCAGGCCATTTCTTGCGGAGGAAATTTAACTGTAATCTAAAAAAGCAACTGAAGTATATCCATAGGTGTCTAATTTGGTAATTCAAGAGACATACCTGATTGTTCTTCATATTTCTTTGGTTTGTTCCCTCCAATATTTTGTGTTTTGTTGTCTTCTTTAGCAAGTGAAGCAGATTTTTCAATCATCTTTATCTTCACCTTAGGTGAAGAAGTTTTCTCATTAGGCTCTACAACCTCAGCTTTCTTAGCCCACTCCTTTCTCTTGACCTCCTTAGTTTTGATTTCTGCCTTTCCTAACTTATCCTCCTTGACCTCTTTGCCTTTATTTTTTAATTCTTTGACAAATAAACTAGAAGGATTTCCCTAGTCTTCATCCATAGTTTTGTTTCTCAATTGATAATATTTTAACCTGAGCTACCATAGAAACTGCTATTATGACAATCTATTCATCTGAGGGTCTTCTCAAGGATACAAAACTCTCACCTTGTTCAACATTAGACATTCGGTCATCAACAGATAACTCTTCATCAAAAAAAATTGTTCATGATATGATTCATTTATTTTCCTTTGATGATCTATATCAAAGTCATGGGCAATGTCAGAGGAATATTTTGCTTCTCCAAGATAAGCAATATTCATAAGACAGTCAACATTATCACCTTCAAAAAGTTCTTCCTCTTCTTCTTGTATCTCATCCTTGGTAGAAATAAATTGTGCTACAACACAATATTTAGGTGAATGGGGTGACTGACAAGCAACACACAAGGTGTGTCCTCCACCATATTCGCTGTATGTTTCTACAATGGGTTAGGAGTTTTTTGTTCCCATTTGCCCTTTTTTTGTTGAAAAGGTTTTCCGTCATTCCAATTTGTGTTGTAAGGATAATGTTGCAATCTTGGTGGTCTATTAAATTTATTAAACTATGGCTTTTCCTGTATAGGACCCTTGTAATTTTTTATGCTACTTAAATTCAAATCCTTCAAGGTATTAAGCACCTTATCTCATCTGTCTTCCTTTTTGGGTTTTGACCTTAAAGAATTTTCAAATTTTTCTTTGGCACTCTTAGATAAACTAGGATCCTCTCTCCTTCCAAGCTTACATCAAGCTCTTCTATTTCCCTCAACATTGATAGCTATCCTAAATGCATCTCTTAGAGTTTTAGGATCTTTATCTCTAAGGATATATACCATTTTTGCATCAAATACATTCATATATGTGGCCAGACAAACGTTATCTTCCAACCTTAAAACCTGAAGCAACTTATGCATAGCCTTTTGAAACCTGATATTGAAATCAACCACATCCTCATTTTATGACTTATTAATGTTATTGAACTCATTTAACATGAAGCTGGGATTTATTTTATCACCATACTACTCTTGAAAAAAAATCTCAAATTCTTCCTAGGAGTTGATACTTGCAATTGGCAATCCTTTGTACCAATCCCTAGCATCCTCTATTAGAGATTGCACAACTAATTTTATAAAAAACATCCTCATGTTCCACTTCATAGTCATTTAACTTATTAGTGAATACCCTCAAATGCTTCTCACTAGTAATAGCATTATTGCCTGCAAATTTACTGAATTTATCCCTTAAGTCATTTAGAATGGCATTAGGATACCCTGGGATCCCATCAAAATGTAATTGCCTATATCTTTCTAGATGAATAGGTCTTTTTTGAAATTTCCCTACTGTAGCTCGTCCTACAATATTTGTTGTGGTGTTAGCTACAATAGCATCTGTTCTAGTGCTAACCCCTACAACAGTATTACAATCTTTAGAAATTTGGGGTTGACTACTATTTTGAGTAGCCACATTTCTTCTTAGCCCAAAAATTTGAATTTTGGTGTTCTGAGTATTCTGAACATTTTGGGTTGGAGTTTGCAATGACATTTGGTGTTGTTGTAGAAGTTACACCAGAAATAGCTTGAGTTTTGGATGGGCCAGCAATGAATGAAGCATCGTTCAATGTTGATAACTTAAGAAAATCAATTTTCCTTTTCATCTCTGCATTTGAGGCTTCCATTTCAACTCTCTTCCTATCTTTCGCAAGAGTTTCATTTTCTATTCTAGATGTTTCTAGCTCAATGTCAACTTGGGATAACTTTTGACTTAGATTTGGGATAGTTGAAGCTTTTTAATCATCTATCTTAACACTAGATGCCTTTTGTTTTCCCTTATCTAGATCTAATTTAGGAATTCGAACAGTTGATTGACTAAGATCTACTAACCCCTGGTTATCCATATTATGCTTAGTCTTTCCCTTTGTACTATTCTCAGATTTATTATCTAAAATCTCTCTTAAATCAGGGCCCTCAACACTAGGCTTATTATTTTCTTGAGCCAATGCTTTGAGTGTTGCTAATTGATGTATCAAACCATCTCTCTCTATTACAGCTCTGATAACTTCAGATTCCTTTTCCTTTTCTCTTTTACTTCTGAAATCTATCTTTTCTTGGAGTCCTTTTCTCAATGTATCTAGGTCTACAAAAAATTCCTCTGGATCTGATAGAGTTATATCAAATCTAGACGTATCATCTAAATCAATTAAGTTCGCATTACCTTATTCTTATATTGACCCATAACCATGAGAAAAAATTGTTGTGAGACCCATAGGAGGAGGTACACTAATAGCATTTTCAATTTGGTGACTTCTACTTCTACTCTGACCTCTTTTCCTTTCCAAATATTGAACCTAAGTACATTCTTTTCTATGAGGTTGCACCTCTTCTTAAACAAGAGTATCAAATAAGGAATTAAAAAATCCTAAACTATCTGATTCAAAACTTTTAGAAGATGATGCATGAACCTTAGGAACAAGATTTAACTGTGACTTACTTGCATTCTTGTGCTTAGGCTTCCATGATGAGGGAGCGATGCTTGTATCTACATTTCTTCTTGTCCACTCTCTCTACAGAGCTCCATGAAGCTCTTCCAACTTTTCTTCAAGATGCAACCTCATTTAACCTTTGGTGTTCTTCACTTTACTTATAGTAACAAAATCCTTCAAAGATGTGTTAGAATTATTTAAAAATATACGCATTGGCATAGAAACCTCAAATTTTCCACCCAAATTACTTTGGGATATCAAATAATATACTTCTTGGTAATGTTTGAAATAAATTTTTGAACCTTGTTCACAAACTGGAATGCCTTTCTCATGAAAACATAAAACACCCTTTTCACAGGAAAATATGAACCAAAAACACAAAACCGTTGGCTCAACCATCAAATCATAGGGATACTAGATGAAAACCTCTACTATATTTTAAACAAACGCCTTCAAACCATAGATTATCTACAGTTCATATCCCTAGTAGTGTCGCCATTTTTGTTGGTGCCCAAAAATTGGTTTACACTGACATGAGGTAGAGACCAAACTATTTCTACTAAATATCTATGGAAAACCACTTCCAACTATTAATATTCTTCAGACTTGGACCAACATTAACAAGGATACAAGATCCTTCTACACTTTAGGCTCTACAAAACTTGGGAGGGTGATCCCCATGCCAATTTGTGATTTCTATGCCACACTCACAAATTATACATGAAACAAAGAAGATAATCTCATATAAAGGCTTGGTAGAAAAGGAAGAATGATCAGGAATGGAAAATTCCTCAGTGTTCCTCAACCAGTTGGGAGCATGAGATGAGAAAATGCATATAACAACATACTTGTAAATGAAAATATTATGATGTTCAACAAATTATAGCAAATAAGTGATGATTTTGAACAAAAAATCAACACCAAGACAAATTCTTAGCTATGATCATTGCCTTACTCCATTGGGTATATGAATTCATGCTGTATAAAATGTATTCTGAAAGAATTTATCTAGAAACATATAAACATAAGATAATATTACCTTGGAATAAATCATATTTGCAACCCTAACCCAAAACTACTTATCAAAATCCTTGTTAATATCCCTACCACTTTGCAATTCTACTCAAGCATTTAATTGGCCCCTTAGACCAAAGTATGAAAATAAAATACATACACAACAATAGTGCAATGAATTATAAAATCCTTTTTGATATACATTGAAAACATGATAGAAGAATACACTAGAGAGAAATGGGTTTGAATTATATTTCTATTGAATAATCTGGTTGTCTCTATCAAAATACAATTCATACATAACTTCTTCAAGAACCTACAGAAAAAATAGACATAAGACTTTCTTTTTTTCTCTATAAATAACCTTTTTACAACCTTTTGTTTTGCCTAAACATTTTGCTATCAGAACCAGAAATTTGGAACACTCAAAGGACCAAAAATTGGAACCCCGTCTCATAGCCCTAGATTCCCTTTTATAAAAAAATAAAGAAGAAAACAAGCTTTAGGCCACAAGAGACACCTATCATCTCAAAATGATTACATACAACTGCATTCTATTACACAAGAATTCCATCCTTGATTTTGCTCATGCAAAATCAAAATCTGTGGTCGCTTCTCTAAAACTTGTAATGAATTTTACCACCATTTTTGTTATACCAGTTCAAAAAATACCTACCACTAGAAGACAAAAATAGTTGTATTAAACTGTTTGCAACCTTTCTTCGTCATTCAGATACACATTACTCCATGCACTATATTCTTCATCATATGGCTAGTCAAAACTCATGACTTCATCAACTTTTGCCCTATATGGACTATATTTAATGGCTACTTTGTTTTCCTCTCTTTCAAAAGTTTCAAAAATGATCCTGTGGAAAATATTTTATCCATGATATCCTCTAGCATATCCATGTTTATCCCTTCACATATTAGCTATACTTGGGTACTGAAAAAATTTTCTGCCTCCTCCTTCCAAAATTGTACAGGCTTGACCACCCCTTCTTTATCTTTAATATTTGGCAAAAGAGTTTTATTGAACTCACTAAAACTTTTCATCACTTCCCTTACCTTTCTTTCTATATTTCTAGGCAAAATATGGGCTTCCTGCATTGATTTTACCAACAAGTATGTTGATTGGAGTGCATATGGTTTGTCGGCAAGATACTTAGAAACCATGAACATTATTCTGAGCTCATTTCCTCTTTGCAACTATTTTTTAAACTGAGCAATTACCACTTCTTTACCATCATCAAATTTTTGAATAGCATTAAATAATAAATAATATAAGGCATGAACACTATTGAGCCTACTCTCAACTTTCTCATTCAAATGAGTTAGCACTGAGCTAACTATATCCTTGTATTGCCTGACTGATTGATGTTCTAATTCTTTCAGCTTATTATCTAATTCAACAATCTTTTCTAAAATTTGAGACTCCATTGGTTCAGTTGATCTTGTAGCTTCAAGCTCATCATCATGCTATGGAACTAATGACACACCAGAGATAGCAACACTTATATCAGGTTGAACTGCTTCTTCTCCCTAGACCAAAGGTGATTATCTAGATGTTGATGGCTCACATGGCCCTGTAAGTGTAGTAAAGGAAACCATTTTTTGTTCCTGCTAAAAGAGTTGCACTCTTGTTTGCAACTCCACACACCTTTGTTGAGATGAATTGTAATCATTGAAAATTTTATCAAACTTTTTCAGCAGTTCCACCTTTTCCAAGGCTTCTCTTTTTGCAGTCTCATGTGCTAACTTAGAAACATCAACATTAAAATTTGTAGCCTCTACACTTGAATGTGTCTGATTCTCTTTTTATAATAAGGCCACCCCTCAAATTGGGATTTTAGTCACTAATGTTAGGCTTTCTAGGTCCTCGATCTAGCACCCATATTGATAAGGTTGTATAATCATCCACAAAATCTGATCCTTTTAATGTGAACCATGCTTCCTCCTCTAAATTAAAATATTGACATTTCGACCTCCTGATTGCATCAAAATCCATTGCATATGCTATGTCCCATTCTGGTAAAATTAGGACTCTAGTCAAACTTATAATCTTCATGCCCTCATCACTAGTGATTTCATTAAATTCTTCCATCATTTCATTCTTGACTTCTTCTTGATTTTCTTGATCATATCTATCTAGCCCTTGGGCCTTTTTCTCAGTAATTCTTCTTTTGTATTCTTCAATCTTCATCTTCCATAATAGTTGTAGAAAGGTTGGGCTGCCCACAAAAGTATCATCTTGAAGGAACTTATCACATGCCTCTTTTCTTGCATCCCTAAAAGCTCTACCTTGAATATCTAAAGCAGTGAGCTGGAGCTCCAAATTAATTGGCAAAAGAGGAACACCAAGCTGCACTTCTGCATTTATTTCTATGAAAATATCTTCGTCCATTTTTTCTTCATCCTTCCTTATAGGTGAGAAGGGCATAGGTGATGGCGAAGGACTTCTGTCTGAGTCTTAAAGATGAATGATCTTGATTCCTTGAAAAGGCTTGACTTGCATTTTTGGAGAAGGCTCTATACTCATTGTCTTTTTGCCCTTTCTCCTTACTAACCTTCCACTGTCATTGTTTCTCTCATCTTCATCACTTGTTTCTTCTCTTTCTCTTTTCTGAGAAGATTCACTAATAGGTCTCCTTCCTACCATGCCACCTACTCTTTCAGACAAAGGAGGTTGTGATCTTGACTTTTGTCGGCCATCAACTTCTTCAAGTTTGGCTATCTTCTCCTTTAAAATCAGCTTTAATTCATCAAAATTGTTCATAACAAAGTCGACCTTAGCACAAAATAGGGTAAAATCCTTCATTGGGTCATATTTTGGATCCATCTTTTCAATTGCAGCCCATAACTTTATGGAGATTATCCACTTTTCTTTCCTCCACTCCTAAGTCATGAGGTCAAATTCATTTCTAATTATGTCCTCAGGAAAGTTATGCTCACGAGGTAATATACTTCCTTGTATTCTTGTTTTGAATATATTGTAAAACCCCTATGGATCACTGTGTCTAGCTATACTCTCCCCCAAATGATATGGAGAAAATAATTTATCAAAATGTTCATATCCTCCTTTCAAAATTATAAAATAAGCAATGATAGTGTAATCTAGAAAAATTATTCCTTTGCCCCTTCCCTTTAGTTCTTTGTCATGAATGCATCTTATCTTCCACAGTACCTCAAAAAAACCCATTCTCAGAGAAATATTGAAAGGCAGTACATGTGGCTGTCCAGAAAAACCACAGATTTTAATTACACTACTTACAAGATAAGGGATAAAATCCCCCCAATTGTGCTCAATCCAAATAAGTGGCAACCTCTCTTTGGGTCTTACAAAATCATGTAATCATTTAGGAATCCTTGGTGGGTTTACTATCAACCTTTGCCTCAACTTAGAAGCAAAGCTATTATCAAATCTTACAAAGATAGCCTCCTGTCTATCCCAAGACATATTTGTGTTGCAAAGCTGGAATCTCCTTGTTATCAATTGTCCTTTTGAGGTTCGTGGTACACTCAAAGTAATGTGCTTTCCTAACATATGCATAAGTAAGGAATACCATAAGAATTTAGAACTGGCCACTTCATTTTTAATATCCTATAACACCTCATGAATCTTTTCTTCAAGGTAAGGGGCAAAGTCAAAAACCACTATATAATCCAGATGCTTAATTTACATGGCCATGTATGTAAAATCAGGTGGCATCACTGTAATTGGATTAAAACCTAATATTTGACACATAGAAAAAAGGTAGCCTAAAAGTAGGGGGCAAAAGCACCAATAGGGAATAGCTCCTTTGAGCTAGGGCCGATATGGTATGTTGTACTCCCTTCTCTAGCCAAATGTATTGGAAGGAAATTACTTTTAATGAATTTATTCATGTTATAGTACTTTCATTTTAGCTCATTTAGGTCTAATTGCACCAGGCTTGTACATGGTTCATACAATTCAAAAACCTCCTGGAATTCTTCCCTTCTAATGGTCAACAAAATCTCTCCTTCATTTCCCCTAATAACCCTTGAGACAAGTTCATATCTATTTGCAATAGCTTTGAGAAGGTAAACATCCATGAAGACACCTGGCACTACTAACTTACCCAAATCATACTACCAAGGGCTGGATAGTTGGGAATGCAAGTTCCTCTATCCATACCATACTTTGAACATTTCTAATACAGTCATTAGTATACTAACATTTTCCCAGTAGAATGCTTTATTGATTAACCCTTCCCCTATAGTTTTTCCAGTCATAAATCTCTGCCCCCATTGTCTATCATTTGTTGAGGACTTCAATTGGTCCAAGAAATCATCATAAAGGTTCCTTTTCATGTAATCAATTTTCCTTGAATTGTATTCATGAGGGAGCCATCTTTTGAACTAGGGGCTTCTACTACAACTTCAAATTCAGAAAGAAAAGACTAGGGCCAACACAAGATTTAAATTACAAAACTAATTTAAAAAAATTTCACTCTTCTTTGTTTCGCTTCTAACCCTAGGACAATTGAAATTATTTCCTATAATTTCATGCACAATTTATAATATCAATTGTTTCAAGAAAAAATGAAGGAGCTCAGACAAACTTACTATTTTGATTACAACGGAAGGATAGCAATTATGCATTGCAAGGAACCGTTTCAACCATCTTCAAGAGAAATAATGTCTTCTGGATCATTATAAAATCCTTTACAAATTAAGAACAACTTTTTAAAGTAATTTTATTACTGCTTGGAATGAAACGCCAATGTCTCATCCACCATTACTACTCGTGCAAGTGAAAAAATGGCTCTTAAATTGCATTTGAAAAATTTGAAACCTGACCTTCGATCATCTTTCAAGTTGGCAAATCTTATAGACCAAACCATTCAATCTAACAGTTACTCTCTAATGGGCAAGTGGGTCCATTCTTGACATGATGTGGCACATCCAACTCATTTATTATTTCACCACCTTCAGTGACCCCACCATCGGCTTTCCTTGGCCCCCCTTGTACACGTGGCATCATCTTGTGAAGCCGCAATCCATAATCTCTTCGCATCTCTTGATTGTGAGATCATGAAAACCATCGGATCTGCTCTCTATTTACTTCCTAATTGTACCGGTCACTTAACTAAGGCTGCTAACTCCTGAGATTTTCTTAGACCACAATGAAAACATTACCGCTTGATATAAGCATATGCAAAAAAATTCATTTCTAGTAATGGGGATTTTACTCGCTGGGAACCCGATAATATCAAAATTTGAAAAGTCAAACTACCAGCTCACCTTCCTCCATTGAGCACACGTGGCATCATCTCGTGATGTCACGGTCTTTATCATCCTTATACTTTTGACCATGGGGAAGAATGAACCGTTAGATCTGTCCTGTCTTTATCAACTAGCTGAAATATTTAGGAATTTTGGACTTAGGAGAATTATGGGCATGGGCACAAACATTAAAAGGAGACAGACTATAGGAAAATTTTTACACGACTTGGGAATATCATTTCATAGACTGGTCTAACGCAACTTAGCACTTAGGAAATAAAATGGCCCTACAAATAGAATACAACCCTCATCCTTAAGTGGTTAAAGTAATGAGAGAACATAAAAGGCTCAAGATTTTTTCATTTACATCAAGACTTAACCAGAAATAACAACCCCTAAGACCCTAAACCTTGATGGAGGGCATAGTAAAACCAGAATGACCAAAATTTTGCAAGACATAATTTTAGGTCGTATCCTAGTAATACTACTAAAGAGAGATGAGTATACTGGTAATTTTGATCCTAAGAGTGATGAGGGAAGTTTCCTTGGTTATTCAATTAAGGATGATGATTGTATAAAGGCTATGGAGGAAGAGCTTGATCAAATAGAGAACAACACTTGGTCTCTTGTTCCCAAACTAGATGATAGAAATGTGATTGGTACTAAGTGAGTGTTTAGGGACAAACTGAATGAAGATGGTGAAGTGGTTAGGAACAAGGCTAGACTAGGTTACAAAGGATATGAACAATAAGAAGGTGAGGATTATGAAGAAATTTTTGCACCATTTTCTATAATTAAAGGAGTAAGAATTCTACTTTCATTTGTAGCATTTTAAGGATTCAAGGTTTACCAAATGGATGTGAAGTTTGCATTTTTTAATGGAATTCAAGAATAAGAGGTTTACATTGAACAACCAGATGGGTTTGCATTGACTGAAGACTAGGATACAGTGTGAAAACTACATAAAGTTTTATATGCGTTAAAGCAAGCTCCAAGGGCATGGTATGAGAGACTCCATTCACGTCTGATAAAGATTGGATTTTAGAGAACCAGTGAGGACAACAATATTTACTTGAAGATTGAAGGAGACAACATATTGATTTTAGAAGTGTTTGTAGATGATATCATATTTGGAGGAAATGATGATATGAGTATAACTTTTGCAGAAGAAACGAAAAAAAGAGTTTGAAATGTCTTTGATAAGTGAATCAAAATTTTCATTGGTTTATAGGTTCAACAAATGAAAGGAGGAATCTTTATCAATCAGTCCAAATATGTGAAGGAGGTATTGAAAACCTTTGGAATGGAAGACTGTAAACTAGTTGGAACCCCTATGGTTATTGGTTGTAGATTATCAAAGGAAGATGATTTAGATCCACTGGATGAAACTGACTACAGATCTATGATTGGTAAACTACACTATGTTGTTCATAGTAGACCGGATATTGCTCATGCAGTTGGTATCGTGGCTAGATTTCAGAAAGGTCCTAAAGAGACTCATTTGGTGGTAGTGAAGAGAATTTTCAGGTATCTTAGAGGAACTATTGATTATGGATTATGATATCCATACAAAGGGAACTTCTCTTTGAAGGTATCTATAGATTCTGATTGGGAAGGTAATGTAGATGATCAGAAGAGCACAACCGGTGGTGCATTCTTTCTAGGAGAAAGACTAGTATCCTGGACAAGTAAGAAATAAAGTTGTATTTCTCAGTCTAAAATAGAAGCAGAATGTGGCTGCATCTATGAGCTCTACACAATAAATATGAATGAAACATGTATTAGAAGGATTTGATGCAGGATCATCCGTGGTCAATGAGCAATCTTAAATCAACCAAAAACATTTCCTTTCAATTTTGTTCTTGGTTAGTTCTTTGTGCAGTTTCAGTATTCTTACCAGTATGTACTAGTAGCTGCTTGTTCTTGATACCAGATCTTGTTTGTAGTTTCTTGGCGGTCTCATGTGGTTGATTGCAGATTTCTAGTGCATTTGGGTTCTTCTTCAGTTAGTTATCGCTTCTGGTTGGTTGTTTCTAGGTTCCTGGGATAGTTCTTATTTTTACCGGTTAGTTTTCCTTCATTACCGGTGCAATTCTTGGCATGTGGATCCATCTTGGGTATTTTTCAATGTTCCTTGGTGTGTGGATGACCTTCCTGCTAAACCACATTACTTGGTTGTTATTTTTTGAAATTTTTTCTATAATCTTAGGGCTGATCTAATTGCTTCATTTTTTTGCATTGGTGAATGTAATCTTTTGAGGCCAACCCAGATATGTTTCGATGGGCATAAATTTGATGTTTTATAATCATTTGTAGGGGTAGAGGAAGTAGAACGGGGAATAAGGATTAAGATTTGCATGTTGTGATCCAATTGATTCTTAGAGTCCCGGTTGGATTATATCTAGCTTGAAGCCTACATGTAATAGGTTAATTACCTATTGTTCTTTGATAATAATCTGATGATTACCAAATGATTTCTAGAAGTTCTATGGCTTGAATATGATCTGTTCATATTAATTTGTTATATTTTCTCATAGCTTTTGTTTTGTCTCTCTTTCTGCATAAGTTGGTTAACACTTTTGATGGTTTTTACTGGTTATTACTGCATCAATTGGTATCAGAGTTGGCTATGGACCGACTGGTAGAAGAATCATTTGCAAACATTGAGGAATTCCTTGAGGTGGAAAGATCACCAATTGGAGGCAGGCTACGTGTGTGTTCAATAGATTTTCAAGGGGAGGCAATTAAAAATGGTAGTTAGATTGCTGAGTTGAGGCAGTTCACCAGAGTGGAAGGAGAGATGTCTCCAAGGAGAACAAACCCCTAAAGGGTAGAATAGATGATGGAAGACTTCAAGAATGAAGTGAGGAATGAAATCTAGAATGCGTTGGATGGTTTACGATGAAATCCTGATTCTAAGGATGAGTATGAGGAAGTCGATGAAGAGCTTGAGGAAGTTGAAGGACCAGAAGATGAGAGAGAGGATAGAATCCTAAGAGAAGTTTTGCAAGAAAGTAAAATGCATAAAGTTGACATTTCTAACTTTGATAGAACGTTGAACTTGGAGAATCTAATCGATTGGATCAGAGAGTTGGAGAACTACTTTGAGTTTGAGGATGTCAAGGACCCATGGAGAGTCTAGTTGGCATAGACCAAGTTGAAGGGGCATGCTTCCTTGTGGTGGAAAGAGTTGCAGAAAGATAGAGTGGAGAATGGTGAATTAAAGATCACCTGATGGAGACAGATGGTTGCAAGGTTGAAGGCCAAGTTCATACCGAGAGACTATGAACTCGAGTTGTTCAACAAGTTGCAGAACCTAAAAGAGAGAAACATGAATGTGAAGGAATATATTGAGGTATTGTACAAGGTGGTAATCATCTAGACATAGAGAGATGGATAGAGAAAATGTGTCGAGGTACATCAATGGACTTTATTTTAACATTCAAGATAACATAAGTATGTTGAAGATTTAAACAGTTGAAGAAGCTTACCAGTATGCTTTGAAGGCTAAAGAGAAGATGAGATGAAGACAACCGAATAAGGGTAAGGAGAAATTCAAGATGAATGATAGTATGAAGAAATTCATTGAAGAAGAGGATTCAAAACCTAAGTGGAGTAACCAAATGGAATAGAAGACACCAAGGAAGGGTAGCAATAGTATCGGTAGAGAATTTTTTGGCAAATGTTTCAAGTATGAAAAACCATACATAGATCCTATGAATGTAAGCAAAGAATGGCAAGAAGTAATGTGGCAAGTGAAGAATTAGATGGTACCGGATCTGACTATTCACCGGAGCAAGGAGAATCCCTGATGTTAAGAATAAAGGATACTGGATCTACTCAGAGGAAGAGTCTTTTTTGAATTGTATGAAAATCAGGTGGTAATTATTGCAAGGTCATTATAGATAGTGGAAGTATTGATAATCTAGTATCTGAGGAGATGGTTTAGAAGCTTGGGTTGAAGAGGATTGAGAATCCTTGTCCTTATGAGTTAAGTTGGCTACAAGATGATCTGAAGGTAGAGATAAAGGAGCAGTGTTGGGTGATTTTCAATATTGGGCCTTTCAGAGATGAATGTTTATGTGATATTGTGTCAATGAATATTTTTTATGTCTTGTTGGGAAAACCTTGGCAGTATGATAGGGGAGATATTTATGACTATAGAAGAAACCTAGTCACTATTGAAAAGGATGGGTAGAAGTTCACGTTGATTTCTTTAAAGGAGAAAGAGAAGGAGGTGATGAATCTGAGTCCTAAGAAAAGTCACAGGAAACCAGTGGCAGAGGTCATACTAGAAGATTTGAACGAACCAGTGGCAGAGGTTATACCAGAAGGTTTGACAGAACCGATTGGAGAGATTATACCAGAGGTTTTGAAGAAAGAATTGATAGAACTAGTTGCAGATATTATATCAGAGGTTTTGAAGAAACATCTGATAGAACTAGCTGCAGAGCTTATATAAGAGGGTGACATGAGTTGGTAGAAGGATCTAAAAGATGAGTCTGATGGACAAATGGAACCAGATAACATAGAGATGATGGTAAGAAACCAGATAAGGTCTTGTGGCAGAACCAAATCCGAATTGTAGAAATAATGGCAATGTGTAGATATGAAGCAAAGAAGGAGAAACAAAGAGATTCATAGGTTAGAGAATCTGGTTGAAGCATTGAAAGAGACATAGTAGAGATTGGTAGATAAAGAAGATGTTTGGATCAAAAATGAGCATTGGATCTTCATCCTGAATCCTTTTCAATGTTCATGAGTTGCCTCTTATGGAACATCTTTTTTTACCTGGATTGTCTGATGCAGGAGCATCCTTGGTCGATGAGGAATCTTACATCAACTGAAAGCATTTCCTTTTAGTTTTGTTCTTGTTTAGTTCTTTGTGCAGTTTAAGTATTCTTACTAGTATGTACTGATAGCTGATTGTTCTTCATGGTAGATCTTGTTTGTAGTTTCCTGACAGTTTCATGTGGCTGATTCCAGATTTCCAATTCATTTGGGTTCTTCTCTAGTCAGTTATCGCTTTTGGTTGGTTGTTTCTGGGTTCCTGAGATAGATTCTTGTGCTTATCGGTTGGTTTTCCTTCATTAGTGACATGATTCTTGATGTGTGGATCCATCTTGGATCTTCTCCGATGTTCCTTGGCATGTGGCCAACTAACCTACTAAAACACATCAGTTGGTTGTTATTTTCCAAAAAGATTTTTTAAATCTTAAGGCCAACCTAATTACACGTTTCATTTTCTTGCATTGATGAATGCAATCTTTTGAGGCCGACTTGGATATGTTCCGGTGGGTATAAATATGATGTTATGTAATCATTTGTAGGGGTAGAGGAAGCAGGATGGGGAATAAGGATTAATATTTGCATGTTGTGATCCAGTTGATTCTTAGAGTCTCAGTTGGATTGTATCTGGCTTGAAGCCTGCACATAACTAGTTAACTACTGGATGTTCTTTGATGATAATCTAATGATTATCAGATGATTGCTGAAATTTCTATGGATTGAATATGATTTGTTTATATGAATTTGTTATATTTTCTTACTACTTTCATTGTGTCTCTCTTTCTGCATAAGTCGGTTGACTCTTTTGAGGGTTTTTACCGATTATGGTTGCATTAGGATTCAAGGAGAATATAACATAACCAGTGGTCATAAATTGTGATAACACAAGTGCAATAAACATTTCAAATAATCTGGTATTGCATGCTATAACAAAGCATATTCAACTGAAGTATCATTTTTTGAGAGAAAGAGTGTAGGAAAAGCAAGTCAAGATGGATCATGTGTCAAGCAAGGAGCAGTTGGTTGATATCTTTACTAAGCCATTGCCTAAAGAAACCTTTGAGTATTTTAGAGGCAAGCTAGGGGTTATACCCCTACTGAAGGTCAGCTAAGATGTTGTTGCAACATCAATCTAGTGGAGTAATTGAAGATCTTTCACTATGGATTGATGAGAAGAGGGCTACTCCTTTGGGGGAGCAACTGGGATGAAGAAAATAAAGAGTAGCTGAGATGAAGAAAAATCTAGCAGCAAAAGATGAATTTGACACTTATCACCTTTGGCATTGTTTTCAAGGGGGGAGAAGAACAATGAGAGGGGAAGAAGTAGAGTAAAGAGAGAAAAGTAAAGTAAAGATAGAGGAAGAAAAGAACAAGTACAATAGTCATAATAGTTAGTGTTCCATTCTTGCATGATGAGCTTTTGGTATTTCTATCTTGATGTTGACATCAATCCCAAAGGGGGAGATTATTGGCACATTGTTGGCATAACTGATGGAGATGATGATGAGATGTGAAGATGAATGGTAAAGTTGATATAATCAAGTATATGATGTCAATATGGAGATTGTTGTCTTGATGACGATGATAAGTTGTTTGATGACTTTATGTGCTGTTATTGATGGTAACCATGTTTGTTTAGTCATCTAAGTCATCTAGACCTACTGGTAATCCTAACCAGTAGTGGAACCGGTTGACAACAAGGTAACAGGAACAATGTGATGATCAAGAGACTGGTATGGATGATTGGTGAAGAGTTAGGAGTTGCATTTTGGAACATATATTTATGACATTGGCATGAGTCTGTGATTGAAACAACATCAACAGATTTGATGTATTGAGTGAGTTATGATTGATTGTCATAAAATCTATGAAGAAGAATGTATACCGGTAACAGATATTTAACCAGTAATGATTTAAGGTTTAGTTGTGAATCTTATCATGTTCATAACTTAGTGGTGATGTGTCAGAATCCATGTGTAATGATAAGATTATGTTTGAGTGCATACAAGGATCAAATTTCTTGGGAAACAACAAAGTGCTTGGTAGAATGTGACAAGGGTTTGATTGCTTATCAAATTAATGTGCGGTGATGTGTGTTGATCATTAAACTGTGGAAATTGTCTAGAAATTTGTTTTAATGATCTGTAATGCATTTTGGCAAATTGTTTTTCCATGCTTAATGAAAATTCATTTTATTTTGAAAGTAGTTAGGGTTATGTAACCGATCTAGTTGTAAAGTGTATTTAGGTCTAGTTGGAGAAGATATTTTGTGTTGGTGGTTTGAGAATAAGTGTGCTGAACCAGATTGAAGAGTCTGCATGTGTGTAGCAAAGTTGAGCTGAAAAGGATTTGTACTCTAGAGCAAGAAAGAAAATGTTGTGATCAGATCATTTACCCTGTTGTTCCCTAACAGTTACAACAGTTTAAAATCCCTTAACTAGGTAGGCTTTAATAGAACTCATATTGTAAATCCTTTCACCAGGTGGCTCAGTAACTTGAGTTTAAATTCCTCTAGGAAGGTTACTCCTAACAGGGTAGAGCTCCTAATAGGGCTAATGTGAAATCCCTTGATTGGGTGACTCCTAACAGGGTTTTCTCTTAATGGGGCATATTGTAAAGCTCCTAACTGGGCTAGGACTTTAACTGGGCATATTCCAAAAGAGTGTAAATATTTTGTGGGTGCTAATTCCCACCATGGTTTTTCCTATATTTGAATTCCATGTGAAAAATCTATGTGTTCATATGGTGGATGAATTGTTGATGTGTGCATTTGTTATCTTTGCTTTGGTTGCATATTGATGAAAACTTAAGTGAATAGTTTGATAAATAAATTTAAAGGGTTTGAGTAGTTACCGGTACTGATTTTTGAAGTATTTCAGAATTGGTTTACTACTGATTCAGCCCCCTCTCAATAGTAACCAGATCCTCATAATAACAATAAGTAGGGGTGACTGTCAAGTTCCAATCCCATGGAGGACTAATGCAATGGTGATGGAATTTTTAGCTCGTACGTTTCTTTTAAATAACCCTCTCTCGCCGAAGACAATATCGAGCCCAATATAATTTTAAACCTCTGTTCTGCTATTGCTGCAGCTATTTTCATGTTGCTCTAGGTAAATCGATTTTAGTGTTTCATTTATCAGATTTGTTTGTTTTTACAGATATTGTATTTCAGTATTTCATGTAGTTAGAAATTGTCGCAATGGGTCAATTTTTTTGTTCCACGTGGCCTGTGAAGGAGATAGCCGCTCTCTGCACTTTCGGAACACCCGATCTGTCTGTAATTTTGATTTTTTTTGTTTATTTATCTATAATAATTCTATTCATTTGCAAGCTCTAGGATTTTCAATTTCTTCACACTTTTGATTGTAATAAATATTTCTTTGACTTCACTTTTTAGAAGGGGCGTGAGCCCATGAGATGCATATGAGAGTAACCTGTTTGATCCATGACTCCCCATTTCCCACATATTAACTAGATGAAAACCCCTGAGGCTCATGCCTTCACCATTGATTTGCTGGTAATTATTACTTTATTTGCCTCCCTGTCCAAATTTTATTATTTCCATTGTAGTCCTGTGTCATGAGATATTAATTTGTTTTTTTTTTATTGTAGGGATGAGTAAGGAGGACTTGAAAATGGGTTTTGGTGCAGCCCGCAACGCATTTCAATCCATTGTGATCTTGACTGACTGATATTCTCTATTTTATGTGATTTGTGGGTATAAAAATGAGGCATAGAGGTGATTCAAATGGGTATGAGTATCAAACGCAGTGCTAGTAGGTACTAATGTTCTTTGTTCTTCTTGGTTTCATAGTTCTTATGGTAGTGACTGATTCAAAGTTTTTATTTCCTTGTTTTCCTCTTTTTTCCACTATTATATTTTTTTTAGAGACGTTTAGTTATCTTTTATGAATTATCGGGTTTTAGATTTTCAAATAAATACAGAGTTCATTTATCAAATAATATTTTCTTTGCATGCAGGATTTTGTCATTTATCAATTTTTGAACTGGATTTAAAAACTAAAGCTCAAAGTGAATATTTTAGGTAGCGTGTATCATTATTTTTTCATGCATAGCATGTGAGAGAACTCTACTTTCAATTCTTCTTTTCAATAGTATAAGTTAAATATTATTATTATTTTCCTTGCTAAGAGGGTAAATATCTTTGTTTATCCTATAGTTTATTTTATTGTAGAGTATTTTCACACAAGTTTGCATTACAACTTTTTTTTGGCTTGAGACAAGTGCATACGCCCCAAATCTAATGAGTTGGAGAATTTAGGTACTTTGGACATTACTATGGAATTACCCTGAAATAAGCTTACAAACTATGATAAATGTAGATGCTAGCATTGCAAGAAAATAAATTGTAATTCTTGAACACAATTGTTGTTGGATATTGGCTAATATGTTGTCATTGATGTCAACATAAGTGAAGTCAATATGTGTTTATGTATTGCAGTCAGATTTATTGAGTTGGTTTAGCTTGTATGTTGCAGATGAGATGATGCGGTTTAATGTATTTCAAGATACTTATCTCAAGTTGGTTCAGTTGTAGTTTTAGAGGTCCACGTGTTGATTTGATCAATTTATGAGATCTAGTATTATAGCTGGTTATTCAGTTGTTCAATATTTGCAGGTTTGGTGAATCCATATGTTGTGCTCCAAAATTCTAATATCGTTGTTTGCAGATGCGTGGGATGTATTTTGCACATTAATTTGTGTCCTCAGTTTGAGTGATTTCCAATTTAGAGATCCATGAGCCAATCTTTCAGTTTGACAGATTGTTGTATTGGTGTTCTTATAGTTTGGTTTAGTGATGATGATGATTCTAGTAATGTGAGTTGTTGTGGTTCTTGTAGTGCGATTCAAGTTGTGTATTGATATTTATAGATCATGTTCTATGCATATTGGTGGTCCACATTGATTGTTTTATAGGTTATTGAATATTTTCGTGATATGATGATTTTCTTTATGTTATGTTACATTTGTGGTGGTGTAGCATGTTTCAGATGATCGAAGCATAATTCTTGGAGGTGTTTCATATTTGTGGTGATTTTTTAGGTCTAGACTATGTCTTAGCCGACATTTTTTTGGACCACATGTATTATTGTAGTGTGTGTGATTATATTTTTTTGGTCCACATTCTCTATGCAGTGTGCTTGAATGCATGTGCATTGATGAACTTATAAGGCACTGAGAGGGGGGGTAAATCAGTGCAAGTAAAAATAATACAAATCTAATTATCAATTTCACCAACTTAAAACTTAATAGGCATATAAGAAATAACACCAAGTATGCAATCACAACATATAGCATAGACCACATGACACAAGAGTTTATACATTCAAAAACCAAATGGGAAAAACATGGTGGGAGTAGGTACCCAAAAGATCCACTATCTATGGTATAGAGATATGACCAGTTAAGGTCTACAACACTCGGTTAGGGAAACACCCTATTAGAAGTGTCTAAGCCCGGTTAAGAGCTTTACAAAAAGCCTCCGAGGACCAACCTTGTTAGGAGCTACCCAAGCTACTAGGATTTGCAAACACAAGTTAATGTGTCACCTGGTTAGATGATTTAATTATCAAACCTGTTAGGATCTGATTGCACCCTATTAGGAGTGACCTTGTAAGAGGATTTTCTTGCTGTAACTATTTGGGATACAAGTAAAAATGATCTTAGTATAACACCTTTGTTGTCTAATTATATCCACTTCATAACATTACAAAATCATATATACTTCATCTCTCAACTCCTCTGATCACCTTACTATTAGAAATACAAAATTCACTAATATGATCTCTCACACATTCAATCTTATTCTCATATATCCTTTCATACCTCATCACACATTTAAAATCATCATTCAGTCGACTAGAAGCTTGTTCTATGTTCAATGCATCTAGACAATCTCACATTGCATGCTTTAGTTATGTCAGCCACCGATATAAAAAATCCAATTATGTGTCATTTTACCGATCTGAGTGATTTTCATCACTACTCGTTAAGTCTTAGTCAAAATGCATGCTCTGTTAATCAAATCTTGTTCATCTGATCGAATTTGCACATGTGGTCACAAACATAACTTTATCTTCCAACCTTCATTGTGGCTACGAAACCATATCATCTCATTCATCATAAATTTCCTATATTGGTTGTTGAAATATAATATTATCTGTCTTTTATCGGTTAAAGTCCTAAATATGGGTTCTAATAAAACTATCTCTGTTTACCATTTAAGCCTTATCGATTGACCGATAGGACTTAGATGACTGTAAAAACATAGTAATCATAGAACAATCTAATCAAACATGTATCTATTGCAGCAAGCAAACAAACAATTATTGGTTTAGATGAAATGATCAAATACCAACATGCAATTCCCATTGTAATATTTCACTTACTCCTAAAAGGGTATTATCTCATTGTGGGTAGGTTCCCACTGTGTTTTTTTCCCTTAATAAGGTTTTCCACATCAAAATGTTTGGTGTCATGTGTGTTGTTGATGTGGTGTTGTTTTATGGTTTAGCTTTTCATTATTGGATCTAATTTGTGGTTTAAGTTGTATTAGTTTTTGGTGCAGACTAATTCACCTTGCACACTCCCCCCTCTTAGGTTGCTACATTTCTGCCAAAAATTGGTATCAAAGATAGATCCTCTAGAAGAAGCTTGACCACTTGAGGAGATTCGAGATGGCAACATTTTCTTGTAAGAAAGATATTCTAAGATTTGATGGAATGAACTACACTCTCTGGAAGAGCCAGATGCAATGCCATTTGAGATGCATTAGAGAAGAGTACTAGAAGACCACTAAGATGTCAATATTGATCCTCAAAATGGTCCTACTACTCCGGATGAGTTAAATGTTGGGAAAAATGGTGTCTCAACCTTGCATTTATGTGAGGTTACTATTTATAGTAAGTTTTCATTTGAGCACGAAATGGTGCGAAACTCTCCCTGAAGCTTCTGGTTGGCTAGATAAGCATTCCGGTAAAGTTTCGTCACAAGGTCACAGCTAGTTTTGAAGATATTAAAGTTTTTGTCTTGGAGGGGTGCAATAAAATATTTAAACTTAATTTTGGGGACTTTAGAGGCTCCGAAACGCCCTGAAAAGTGGCCGTAACCGGCGAAGCGGGTTACGATGTGATAGAGAACTTCACGAACTTTTCGACGCTTCAAACGGTTCGTCAATCGGACACCCGGTTCTCAAGTTATGGCCTCCGGAAGTTTGTACTCCTGAAATAGGAAAAATAATTTGTATCGGATACATAAATGAGCGGTAAAAGGGAGCGACATGTGTTGATGTGTGCTTTAACATGTCATAGGGAATCTAGAAGGGAGATAAGGTCGGCTACACTTTATTGGGTGGTTTTAGCCCATGGTTTTGTAATACCGTTTGACGGTTTCTTGTATTGTATCTCCTATTTATGAGGTGTGTGAGATAGAGGTTGTGTGTAAGAGTCCTATGGCTATTGAGTTGCCTCTGAATCTCTAATTAGTGATACTCCTGCGAAGAGCTTGCTCTGCAAGTATTTTGTAATCTGTTTTTGATTGCTGAATAAAATATTGAGCTGCTTTTGGAGGGTGGGGTTTTTCTCCCGAAAGGGTTTTCCCCACATAAATCATTGTGTTGTGGTATGAATGCTATTATATCTATTTCTATTTTCTGTAACTGTTGTAATGATCTGAAAAAGTTTTGCATTACCCTCCTCTCAAGGTTAGTGTAGGAAGTTGCTTCCGCTACTTAACTTCCTTACAAGTGGTATCAGAGCCTGATCACCTTTGGTTTCAATTGTGGGCAGTTGGGTTTTTTGAACTAATCCAGATTTGAGTGGGAGCTTGTGCAGAAGACACTTTTTGATCTTGTTGCAGGAATATTCAGATGGCGAGTTCGTCAGGGAGAATAGAGGTGGAGAAATTTAATGGAAGTAATTTTGAGATGTGGAAGCTGAAGATGGAAGATCTGCTAATAGATCGAGATCTTTGGGATGTTGTTGATGCGAATGTCCAAAGGCCCTCAAATCCTACTGCGGCAGCTCAGTATGATGTTATGGACCGAAAAGCCAAGGGTCTAATCAGACTGTGCCTGGCAGACTCTGTTCTAATCAATGTCCATGAAGAAAACTCTGCAAAGAAGCTATGGACTAAGCTTGGTGAGATGTATCAAGTGAAATCTTTATTAAATAAAATTTTCTTAAGAAAGAAATTGTATTCCTTGAAGATGGAAGAGGGTGGACGAATTGCAGACCACCTGGAAGCATTCAATATGTTGGTGGCTCAATTAGTATCCGTCGGTGTTAAGATGGACGAGGAGGAGAAATGTCAGATCTTGCTTTGCTCTTTGCCTGATTCGTGGGATTCTCTTGTTATGGCTATCGGTAGTACTTCTGTTGTTTTGAAATTTGAAGATGTGGTGGGTGCCCTACTTGGTGAAGAGATGCGAAGGAAGGTATCCATCAGTTCAAAGGAAGCCCTAACCGTTCGTGGAAGACCTAAGGAGAAAGGCAAGAAGAATGAGAAGCGCGGCAAGTCCAAATCCAAAGGGAGATCGAAATCTCCTGGAAAGTCCAAAGTCATTTGCTGGAATTGCGGTAAACCGGGTCACATCCGTAAGGACTGCAAAGAAGAAAAGAAGAAGAAAAAGAAAAAGTTTGATTCTGATTCTGAGTCCGACAAGGAAGATGGCGATGCATTTATTGCGGCTTTGGCGACTCATGCAGGTAATGATGCCTGGCTAATTGACTCAGGTGCATCTTTTCATATGACTTCCAATAGAAATTGGTTTTCTGAATATGAAGGATTTAATGGAGGTAAGGTGTACTTGGGTGATGATTCACCTCTAGACATTGTTGGTCGAGGTAAAGTTAGAATCAGGTTTTCTGATGGTAGAATAAAAAGGATTAATGGTGTGCTGCATATCCCTGGATTAAAACGAAACCTGTTATCTGTGAGCAAACTAATAGATGCAGGTGTGCAGGTAGTCTTTTCTGAAACAGGATGTAAGATGATTAAGGGTGCTATGGTAGTTGCTAGAGGTGTCAGGTTTGGCACTTTGTATAAGCTTGAAGCATACACTGTTGAGTGTAATAGCACTTCTGTAAAAAGTAAATCTGTGGATACTTCACTGGAAGATTTGAAGGTTTCACCTTCAGCAGATGGAAATGGTTTTTGGGTACCTAAGGGTGCTCTTTCATCTGAAGCAAAGTTACCTGCAGAGAAGACTATGTTATGGCACCAGAGACTTGGCCACATTGGAGAAAAGGGTCTAAGGACCTTGAAAAATAAAAATCTTGTTGAAGGTTTGAATGATTGTAATCTTGACTTTGATTTCTGTGAGCATTGCATTTATGGAAAACAAAACCGTGTTCAGTTTTACTCGAGTTCTCATAAAACTTGTGGTGTTTTGGATCTTATCCATTCTGATGTGTTTGGTCCAGTAGATGTCTCTTCGATTGGAAAATCCACATATTATGTTTCATTTATTGATGATTTTAGTAGAAGGACATGGGTATATTTTCTAAAGAGTAAATCTGAAGTTTTTAGTCGTTTTAAAGAATTTAAAGCAATGGTTGAGTTGCAGACTGGAAAGAAAATAAAATGTTTGAGAACTGATAATGGCGGTGAGTTTTGCTCTAATGATTTTGATAGATTCTGTAAAGACTGTGGAATTAACAGGCAGAAGACAACTCCGTATTCTCCTCAGCAGAATGGAGTTGCAGAAAGAATGAACAGGACACTGATGGAGAAGGCTAGGAGTATGTTGAGTGGTGCTGGTCTCGAACAAAAGTTTTGGGCTGAAGCTGTTGCCACTACTTGCTACCTGATTAACAGGTCTCCTACATCAGCTCTTGTTGATAAAACGCCTATGGAAGCATGGTCAGGTCACAAGCCTTCATTGAAACATCTTAGAGTTTTTGGTTGCGAGGCATATGCACATGTGCCAAAGGAGAAGCGAACAAAGTTGGAGAACAAGGCTGTGAAATGTATCTTCATCGGGTATAGTTATGGTGTGAAAGGATACAAGCTTTGGGACCCTGTTGCACAAAAAGTAATTCACAGTAGAAGTGTTATTTTTAGAGAAATTAAGTCTCCTTCTGTTACATTGTAGCCAGAACAGACTAAAAAAGAAGATGTGATTCAACTTCCTTCTACGCCTGAAAGAGTTGAATCGAGACCCCTAGATAGGCAAGAATTTGAGGAGAGCTCGTCTAGCTCTGAATCTTCAGAAGAGGAGGAAGAACCTCCAACTCAGCTTGTTCGAAGGTCTACAAGACATAGACAACCACCTGAAAGGTATTCACCTGATGATTGGAGATGTATTTTTGCTCTGAATACTAGTGTGGATGAACCAAAATCTATAGAAGAGGCATTAGGTATGAATGATGCAGAATCCTGGAAGATTGCTATGGAGGAAGAAATGGCAGCTTTGAAAAAGAATGATACATGGGATCTTGTACCATTGCCTGAAGGACGAAAACCTGTTGGTTGTAAATGGGTGTTCAAGAAAAAGATTGGTTCAGATGGAAGCATTGAGAAGTATAAAGCAAGGTTGGTTGCAAAAGGCTACTCTCAGGTTGAGGGTGTTGATTACAGTGAGATATTTTCTCCTGTTGCAAAAATGACGTCCATTAGATTTTTGCTTTCTATTGCTACTGCTTATGATTTAGAGGTTGAGCAAATGGATGTGAAAACTGCTTTCCTTCATGGTGATTTGGAGGAAGATATTTATATGACACAGCCAGAGCACTATGTGGTGAAAGGCAAAAGAAATTTGGTCTGTAAATTGAAGAAATCTTTGTATGGCCTCAAACAAAGTCCTAGGATGTGGTACCAGAAATTTGATACATATGTGTTGAGTTTGGGATTTGAACGTTCTAAATCAGATCACTGTGTTTATTATAAATCTTATGGTGATCATTTCTTATTCATTGCATTGTATGTTGATGATATGTTATTCATTGGTAAAGGGAAAGGTATGATTTCAGAACTGAAGTCTCAGCTCGCTGCTAAATTTGAAATGAAAGATCTTGGTGCAGCAAAGCACATCCTTGGGATGGAAATTAGAAGAGATAGGGTGAACAGAAAGCTATGGCTAGGCCAGAGTAAGTATGTGAATTCAGTGTTACAGAGGTTCAACATGCAGAATTGTAGACCATTGAGTGTTCCTTTTACAGTTGGAATGAAACTATCTATTTCAGATTGTCCTACATCCCCATTGGAGATGGAAGACATGAGTAGAGTGCCTTACCAAAGTGCGGTTGGAAGCTTGATGTATGCTATGGTCTGTACTAGACCAGACATTGCCCAAGCAGTGGGAGTACTTTCTAGATATATGTCTAATCCTGGTAGAGTTCATTGGGATGCAGTCAAAAGAGTCTTCAGATATTTGAAGGGTACTTCAGAGTATTCTTTGTGTTATCATGGTAATTCAGTTGGAGACATGACTTCCCTTGATATCCATGGTTATGTGGATTCAGATTGGGTAGGTGATATTGATAGCAGAAGATCCACCAGTGCTTATGTGTTTACTTTGTTTGGTGGTGCAATTAGTTGGATGAGTAAGTGATAGGCTGTGGTTGCTTTATCCACTACTGAAGCAGAGTATATGGCAGCTACTCATGCTTGTAAAGAGGCCATTTGGCTTAAGAGACTGTGTTCGGACATTGGAATAAAACAAGGTACAGTGACAGTTTACTGTGACAGTTAGAGTGCAATTAGCCTAGCTAAGAACCCGACATTTCATGCCCGGACCAAACATATTGATGTTCAGTATCATTTTGTTAGAGATATGGTCGAAGATGGTAGGGTGAAGCTGGTTAAGGTGGAAACTTTGATGAATGTTGCAGATGCTTTAACTAAGGCTGTAAGCACAGAGAAGTTTAGATGGTGTTCAGAGTCTATGGGCCTTATGGCCCCTAGCAATTGATTCATTGTGTTGACATTCCCTTCTGCTCATGCAAGGTGTTCGACAAGTGGGAGATTTGTTGGGAAAAATGGTGTCTCAACCTTGCATTTATGTGAGGTTACTATTTATAGTAAGTTTTCATTTGAGCACGAAATGGTGCGAAACTCTCTCTGAAGCTTCTGGTTGGCTAGATAAGCATTCCGGTAAAGTTTCGTCGCAAGGTCACAGCTAGTTTTGAAGATATTAAAGTTTTCATCTTGGAGGGGTGCAATAAAATATTTAAACTTAATTTTGGGGACTTTAGAGGCTCCGAAATGCCCTAAAAAGTGGCCGTAACTGGCGAAGCTGGTTACGAGGTGATAGAGCACTTCGCGAGCTTTCTGGCGCTTCAAACGGTTCGTCAATCGGACACCCGGTTCTCAAGTTATGGCCTCCGGAAGTTTGTACTCCTGAAATAGGAAAAATAATTTGTATCGGATACATAAATGAGCGGTAAAAGGGAGCGACATGTGTTGATGTGTGCTTTAACATGTCATAGGGAATCTAGAAAAGAGATAAGGTCTGCTACACTTTATTGGGTGGTTTTAGCCCATGGTTTTGTAATACCGTTTGACGGTTTCTTGTATTGTATCTCCTATTTATGAGGTGTGTGAGATAGAGGTTGTGTGTAAGAGTCCTATGGCTATTGAGTTGCCTCTGAATCTCTGATTAGTGATACTCCTGCGAAGAGCTTGCTCTGCAAGTATTTTGTAATCTGTTTTTGATTGCTGAATAAAATATTGAGCTGCTTTTGGAGGGTGGGGTTTTTCTCCCGAAAGGGTTTTCCCCACGTAAATCATTGTGTTGTGGTATGAATGCTATTATATCTATTTCTATTTTCTGTAACTGTTGTAATGACCTGAAAAAGTTTTGCATTACCCTCCTCTCAAGGTTAGTGTAGGAAGTTGTTTCCGCTACTTAACTTCCTTACATTAAAGGAAGCAGAATATATTATTACAGCCAAGGAAGCATTGCTAAGTGCCTTGTCAGATTCTAAAATGACTAATGCAATGAATCTTGAGACCACTCATACAATTTGGCTAAATTTGGAGACCTTGCATGAAGGTGACAGTCATGTGAAAGTTGCTAAGTTACAAAGTCTGAAAGGAAATTATGAGAACTTGAAGATGAGTGAAGATGAGAATATTAGCTCTTCTATGCAGAAAGTGAATGAGCTTGTGTGAGGAATCAGATGTGTTAGTGGAGTTCTTGAAGAATTTGAGATTGTTGCTAAAGTGTTGAGATCCTTGCATCCTGCTTAAAAACATAAAGTTGTTTCTATTAATTATATACAGACTGTGAAAAATGTGACAAAAGATATGTTGGTTGGTAAACTTTGTACTTTTGAGTTGTGTGAGTTTGGTGACTCTCTTCCTAAGACTGAGTCTGCATTCAAAGCTACTATTTCCAAGAAGCAGAGATATGATTTAGGAGAAAGTTGTACAAGAGTGTCTAGAAATTAGAAAGAGATGAAAGAGATGGAAGATGAAGAGAAGGAGCTTGAGGAGCTTCAAGCACTTATTTGCCAGAAGAGTGTCTAAAGGTGACAATAAGTATGAAGGGAAGTTGTATCTTATAGTTTTTTCATGTAATAAGATAGATCATTTTGCATCAATGTGTCTAGAAAGAGATAGAAATCCTAAGAAGCCATTTAAGCCTTATAGGTCTAAATATCAGAAGAAGTGTTATTTGGAGATGAATTTGTGTTCACTATTATCAAGGAAGATGATCTGGTTACTAGAGATTATACAAGCTGAATTAATGAGGAGAAAGCCCTAGCTGCAAAAGTTAAGGAGAAAGATAAATGGGTTATTTATAGTGGTTGCTCTCATTATATGACATGTGATAAGATTAAGTTTGTGAATATGGAAAAGTATGATGGCGGTGTGGTAATATTTGGTGATAACAAAACTTGTGTGATCCATGGTAGAGGTTCTATTTCTCTTGATGGTCAACACAATACTAATGATGTCTTGCTAAAGGTTTAAAGCATAATATTTTGAGTGTTGGTCAAATGGTTGATAAGGTTTATAACTTGTAATTAAAGTATGGGAAATATAAGATCTTGAGTAGCTCCGAAACTAAGATTGCATCAGGTACTAAGACTAAATGCATTATCCTTCACTTGAATGATGGTGGTAAAAGTTTTTTGATTGCTCAAATTGATGAAAGTTGGCTATGGCATAGTAGGATGTGTCATGTAAATTTTGATAGTATGGTTAAGATAACTTCACTTAAGCAGTGAGAGATCTACCTAAGTTGATGAAGCCTTCTAATCTGGTATGTAAGGAATGTCTATTAGGGAAGAAGACAAGAGTTACATATAAGAGAAAATAGTATAATTCTAATGGGTTGTTGGATCTTGTGCATACTGATTTGTGTGGTCCTTCTAGAGTAAGAAGCTTGCAGGGTGAGAAATTTGAAGCATTGGAGAAGTTCAATATTTTCAAAGCTATGGTTGAGACTAATATTGGACTGAAGCTAAAATGTCTAAAATCTGACAGAGGTGCAGAATTCACTTCCGATGAGTTTGATGCATACTATGAAGAGCATGGATTTATGAGATAGTTATTTGCTCCTAGGACACCATAATACCTTGGAGTTGTGGAGAGGAAGAATAGAATAGTTCAAGATTCTGCTAGAAACATGATGATTAAGGAAAATGTGCAGCATATATAGTGGAGAGAAGTTGTGAGTACTGCAGTATACACTCTTAACTGGGTAAAAGTCAAAGGTGATATTTGTAAGACTCCTTATGAGTTATGATTTGATCATGCTCCTACTATTAGATATTTAAAAATGTTTGGAAGTAAATGTTACATTAAAAGAGATGAAAACCTTAGGGAATTTGATGCTAGATGTGATGAACGAATTTTTCTTGGTTATTCTACTAGATGTAAATCCTATCAGTGTTATAACAAAAGACTAAGAAAAATTGTTGAAAATGCTAATGTGAAGGTTGATGAAGGAAATATGAGATAGGTGAGACCTTGCAGATATGACTCAAATGATGAAGATGTCAATGTAAATAAAGGAAAGTAAATGCAAAACCAAAATCAAATTTAGATTGATTCAAAAAAGACAGACAATCAAGGAGATGGTACAAATGTAAATGTTAATGAAAAATCTCAAGAGCTTGAAAATAAAGCTAATCTTAAAACTCCTCGGTATGTGAGATTGAATCATTCAAAAAATTATATTATTGATGACAAGAATAGAGGTTTGATGACTAGGAAAATACTTTCAAAACAAATTTGTTTGATATCTAAGATTGAGCCTAAATTTGTTGATGAAGCATGTAAAGATGAAAATTCGATTAAAGATATGGAATAAAAATTGAATTAGATTGAGAAGAATGAGACATGGGAACTTATTCCTATATCAAACTAAATGGGTATTCCAGAATAAGTTGAATGAATGGGGTGAAGTTGTCAAAAAGAACAAATTGATTTTGATGAGAATTTTTCTCTGATTGATAGATTTGAAGCTATTAGACTATTTCTTGCATATGTTGCTCATAAAGATTTCAAGGTTTATCAGATGGATGTCAAATGTGCCTTTCTTAATGGTGAGTTGGAAGAAGAAGTCTACACAGAACAACTAGATGGATTTTAGTTGACAGATGAAAAGGACGTGGTTTGCAGATTGAAGAATCATTGTTTAAAAAAGCCCCTAGAGCCTGGTATGCTAGACTAGATAATTGTTTGATGAAGTTTAAATTCAATAAAGGTACTACTGATAGTAATTTGTATTTCAAGGTTGATCAAAATACCATTTTGATTGTTGAAGTTTTTATTGATGATATTATTTTTGGAGGAAATGATTGCTTATGTAAGAAATTTGTTGAAGATATGCAAAATGAATTTCAATTGTCTATGATTGGTGAAATGAAATTCTTTCTGGGATTTCAAATTACTCAATTGGATAAAGGTATTTTATATCTCAGAGTAATTATGTGAATGAATTGCTGAAGAAATTTGGTTTTGATGACTCAAAGCCTATTGGTACACCTATGGTGACTGGGTGTAAGCTGACAAAAGAAGATGAATCTCTCAAAGCTAATCAGACCAAATGTATATCTATGATTGGTGGTTTGTTGTATTTGACATAGATAAGACCTGATATTATGAATGTTGTATATCTTGTTGCTAGATTTCAAGACGATCCTAAGGAATCTCATGTAACAGTTGTGAAAAGAATATTAAGATATTTGAAAGGGACAAATGATTTTGGTTTATGGTACCCTACACATGATGACTTTACTTTGAGTTATTTTACAAATGTTGATTAGGCAGGTGATATTGATGATCGAAAGAGTGCTACTACTGGTGCATTATTTCTAGGTAAGAAGTTGGTCTCTTGGACAAGTAAGAAGCATAATGCTATATGTTTATCTACTACAGAGGTTGAAGACAATATTGTTTCTAGCAAATGTACTTGGGTACTTTGGATGAAGTAGATGTTAAAGGATACAGGAGTTATTTATGATGAGCCTATTACTATATATTGTGAAAATTCAAGTGCTATCAATATCTCTAGGAATATGGTCATGCATTCGAAGGCAAATAATATATCTATCAAGTATCATTTTTTGAGGGAGAAGGTGAATGAGGAAGAAGTCAAATTCGAGTATGTATCTACAAAGGAATAAATTGCAGATATTTTCACAAAGCCTTTGCCTAAGGATACTTTTGAGTATCTCTAGGAGAAATTAGGGGTGACTACACCTCCTAATGAGAGCTGAGATGCATGGATTTCCATCAGTCTGATGAGCTTCACAAAGATATCTTATGATCCAAATTGATGAGTGGTGGTTTCTATTCAATAGGGGTAGTCAATGTTGTTCAAATTTGTGTGCTAATTCTAAGAAGAACAATTATGATTCTTGAGTCTTTGTCATTGATGTCAAAGAGGGAGAGAAGCATGTGAAAAACTCTTAAGCAATTTTAGGGTAGAGAATTAGTGTATCAGAGATTTATGACTTTAGTTGTTTATCAAATGGCGAGCTAATAATTTGAATTGATTGCTTTTCATATTTCATATGTTGCCATCAATGCCAAAGGGGGAGATTGTTGGATATTGGCTTATATGTTTTCATTGATGTCAACATAAGTGAAGTTTATATGTGTTTTGTACTATAGTCAAATTGGTTGAGTTGCTTTAGCCTATTTGTTGTAAATGAGTTGATGCAATTTAATGGGTTTTGGGATACTTATCACTAGTTGATTCAACTATAGTTTCATAGGTCCACGTGTTTATTTGATCGAGTTATGAGATCTAGTATTGTGGCTAGTTATTCAGTTGTTCACTATTAGTAGTTTTTGTGAATCCATATGTTGTGCTCTAGAATCTAATACCTTTGGTTGTGGATGTGTGGGATGTATTTTGGGCATTGGTGTATGTCCTTAGTTCGAGTGGCTCATGATTTGGAGATCCATAAGTTAATCTTTCAGATTGAAAAATTCAAGTTGTGTATGGATGTTTCTATATCATGTGCCATGTGTATTGGTGGTCTGCATTGATTGTTGTGTGTGTTATTGAATATTTTCTTAATTTAGTGATGTTATTTGTTTTATGCAAAATTTGTGGTGGTGTATCATGTTGTGGATAATCATGGTATAATCCTTGGAGGTGTTTCATATTTGTGGTGGTTGTTTAGGTGCAGACTATGTCTTAGCCGACATTGTTTGGGTCCACATGCATTATTATAGTGTGTGTGATTATATTTTTGTAATATGTAGCATGTGCTGAGTTGACCTATATTTCATGGTTGATAACTTGTACAAATATGTGTTCTAATCATTATTAGAGGTATCTGAAAGTAAATGATAATAAGCATGATTAAATAAGTGTGAGAACAAGTGATTTGATCCTTAGGAAGTGTGAAGAAGTGTGTCATAGAGAAGATCAGTTAATATTCTTAACCGAAACTATACTCAGGTATGCTTAGATGTTATTTCATCAGTTCATGATTCTCTTGATGTAATCCAAATGTTTTTGTAAGTCAGTGAGACTTCCCTGAGGGTTGTAGCCTTTCGGGTCTTTGTAATTTGAGTAGTGTGCTCTAGGCAGTGTGCCTGAATGCATGTGCATTCCTCATTGTAATATTTCACTTACTCCTAACAGGTTATTATCTCATTGTGGGTAGGTTATGACTGTTGCTTTCCCTTAACTAGGTTTTCCATGTCAAAAATCTTGGTATCACGTGTGTTGTTGATGTGATATCGTTTTATGATTTCACTATTCATTATTATATCTAATTTATGGTTTAAGTTGCAGCAGTTTTCTGGGCAAACTGATTTAGCCTGCCCCCCCTTAGTTTGTTGCATTGTTGCCAACAATTGCAAGTGCAGATGGCTAATTTTGTGTGATGCATTTACTAATGCCAAAAAAAAGGGAGTTTATCTCTTCATTATGGGTCTAACATGGATAAGGGTGGAGATGTGAGTCTATTATCTAGATAGTCAAAGTATTGCAGGTTTCAAATCTTAAATGTTATAGTAGTATGATGATAATGATACTAACATTAGCAAAAAATTAAAACTAGTTTATAATATAACAAAAAAATATGAAAAAGAGGAGTGTAAATGTCATTTCAATGAATTGTTTGGTCTCTTAGTAATATCATAATATTTATAAGTTTCTCATTTATTTGCTTCCTTTTTTATTTCAAAAAAGAATGAGGCAAATGAATGGGACAATCATTCAATTTTAGATAATTGTTCAAGCATATTCTTTGGTGAGACTTTAATAAAGATCAAGCATCTCTTGAAAAAAGAGAAGAGAATCTTTTACCCCATAAGGTATGCAATTTTGCATATTGTTATACAAGTGTTTGGAAAAACATATTAATCAATCCCTAATCTCATATTAAGATCATTTCAAACAAAAGGATCCTTTATTCATTCTCCACTAAATGCATTTAAAAATATAATATATCCAATGAATATGATGATTGGTCTTAATGCAAAGTTTGGGTGAGAAAACTTCAAGTTAAAATGTAGGGGCCATCAATTAAGCAACTCGAATTTAGTATATTCTCATGGTTGGGCAATCCATCCTAAAGATAATGATATATAGTATAGTAATGTTGAAGTTTCAAGGAAAGATATTTTTAAGTCTCCTATCTTTTCTACCCTTACTTATTTCTTTTCTAGAAAAAAATAGTGCATCAATTGAAAACTTATGTTGAGGAAGATTGTCCATGTCAATGCCTACTGTAAAAATCTGCCTATAGCAACCCAAGATCTAGAGACCAAATGAATATCACATAAGAGAGAAATAATGTGACAAGAATAAATTGTATTCCTATCAGGATGTAAAATACCCAACTAACTGAGTTGTTGAATTGAATTGGATTGAATTACGTACAATTTGAATGAGCTTGCTTATAAAGGCAAGACATGAGAGAACACAATCATGACATGTGGCTCAATGAGATAGAAGTGTAGGTGAGGGTAGGTAGGAGAAATAATAAAATATTCCACAATATGTGGATCAACCACTAAAGGTAGAATGTAACACCAAGATAAAACCATAAAAAGTGGAATTTCTCCTACAAGCAACTTCTTTATGTACACACTTCCCTAAGTGTCTCATATGCACACTGTAATGAATGTATTATCCTAAATCAACTTAAGTAAAGTGTAATTATGAGGCATAATTTATACCAACACCTACAAGGCCTAGAAAAGAAAAAGTCTTGACATGCTACTGTAGATCGTTTTTTATGCTAGCTATAAAAAGGATTTAAATGCTTAATATATGTATTAAAAAACTTCCAAAAAATTGGCCATTCATCTAATTTTATGTATCATCTGTATGTTGGCAAGAGACACTGCAAGTATTATGAGATGTTGTCATTGATGGAATCTCACATTAGGTTAGGTATCCACAGTTCCTGATGTGATCATTCTAAAAGATTGATTGATTCTGGTGAGGTTCGGTAAGAATAGTGTGTCCGACAGAGTGTTCAATATTTTGGTTGGCAGATTACTTTGGTGAGGTATTTTTATTTGTAAATTTTGGAGAAGGCTTGTAGATATGTAATATGTCTTATTTTTGGTTTGTGGCCTCTGGTGTTAAGTTTGATGTAATTTAGAAGATCTGGTAGATTGGTTATTGAGAAGAACAATGCATATCAGTAGTAACATGTGGTAATTCATTTTGTAGATTTATGAATTAATTTTGATGAGTGTTTATGTGTTCAAGGTTGATGTGCTATCTTGTGGGAAGTGTGTGGATATTTTTTTTGGTCCACATATGCATTGGAGGTGGATTTGAGCTGACTTTTTAACATGTTTCATATTTTGTGGCATGTTCATGAAGCCAACATGTAATGGTTCTTAATTTGTTTTGCGAATGTATAAGATAGATTGTAATGGCTATTTTTGATATCGTTGGTTATGTAAGAGGTTTTTATGAGAAATTGTGTGTACTTTGACGTACCCAAGTGTTAGAATTATGCTTCAGATTGAAGAGGTATATCAGATATAGCAATATTGCAGAGTTGAGTAAGATACAATATTTTGTGCTTAATCGGAACTATATCCAGACATTTGTTGATGCTAATTCATAGTTCAAATCTCATTGCAATCTCTTAAAAATATTTGTAAGGAAGTGATCCTTCCAGGTTGAAGCCCTTATTTGTAATTGAGCAGTGTGCTCTAGACAGTGTGTCAGAATGCATGTGGATTCCCCTCTTGTAATATTTCTATACTTTTAGCAGAGTATATTAATATTGTGGGTTTTAATCCCACTGTGGTTTTTCCCTTAACAAGGTTTCCACATAAAAATCCTGGTGTTATTATGTTGATGAATATTTGCTTCATGTTTTGCATCTATCTTTTATCCTATTGCTTTAGGTGGATTAAGAATTAGATAATGGATATTTAAAATTGCAGAATACTGATTCACCCCCTCTCAGTGTTCATTGATTCCAACAATTGGTATTAAAGCTATGTTCCTTGAAAGATGTCTAACAACTTGAGGTAGATTTGAGAAAGTGAATCAATGGATTCTGGTAGTCTCATAGATTAGGTTCTTGTTGCACTTGATGATCTTGATCAGTCCAAAGCCAAATTCTGGGAATTATCAAATCTGAATTATGGGGGTTTGTTGATCTGGTAAATAGCACTACTCTGCTTGATCATATTCTTTTTTATGCTCCTATATTTCTTCACACATACTAGAGATACTCCTTCTGGTTCGACAATCAATCATATTGACACTAACTAAAATTGCCAACACTACAATGAAATAACTCATCAACCTTATAAGCAAACCAACATCATAACAACATTATTACCGAATGAAAATTGACATCAATGACAACACAATAGTAAATTTATGAAATCTTCAATCAAATGCCAATAATATCCCCCTTTGGCATTGATGGAAAAACAAATATCAATACCCTTGATTTTGATGATTGAGAGTAATGCACATACACAAGTATAGGAATCCTGGTTTACATTTTACCATGTACTCTCCTTCAACTGAGTCTTTCATGTCTTCATTTGGTAACTAGCTATAGTACTTTTGTCTATCAATCATACAATTCTTCTCCCCCATAATCATATAGTTATTCTCCCCCTTTAACAACAATGCCAAAGTGAAAGTAAGACATTCAGTGTCAAACTTTACTGTTTTGCATCAAGCTACTCTCCTTGTGGAGTAGCTCCACTCTACACCAATCCTACTTCAAGATTTTTCAATTAGCTCTAGGAATGATTTCTTCCACATCTTCTCAATTAACCTCATGTAGGGGCATAACCCCTATATGACTTCTAAGATACTCAAAAGTAGTCTTAGGTAGAGGTTTAGTAAAGATATCTACTAGCTACTCCTTACTGGATACATGCTCCAATAACACATCTTTACTCTACACTTTCTCCCTCAAGAAATGATATTTCAGCTCAATATGCTTGGTTGTAGCATGCAACACCAGGTTCTTTGAGATATTTATTGCAGTGGTGTTATCACATAAAATATTTACTAGTTCTGTGATCTTTAAATTGAATCCTTCCAGAATGTGTTTCATCTAGATTGCCTGGGTACAATTCATATACGCTGTAAAATATTTAACTTCAGTAGTGGACTCTGATATGCAACTCTACTTCATGCTGCTCCAAGATACAAGTCTTCCTCCAAGAAAGAATGCACCATCGGCTGTGCAATTCCTATCATCAACATTTCTTGCCTAGTCTGCATATGTATAAACCTTCAAATCAAAGTTACATGAATATGGATACCATAATCCATAATCAATAGTACCTTTCAAATATTTGAATATCCTTTTAGTTGCAATCATGTGTGTTTCCTTTGGGTTCTTCTAAAATTTGGCAACTAATCCAACTGGATGAGTAATATTTGGTCTGATGTGAACAACATAATGTAATTTCCCTATCATTGACATGTACTCCTTTTCATAATAGATGCAACATCATCCTCCTTAGATAGTTTACAACCTATAACCATTGTTGTCCCAATTAGTTTACAGTCTCCCATTCCAAATGTCTTCAATACCTCTTTCACATATTTAGACTGTGTGATAAAAATACCACTCTTCATCTTTTGAATTTACTAACCCGTGGATAATTTTATCTCTCCTACCAAAGAAATTTTAAATTCACTTTTCATCTCATTTGCAAAGTCATCATTCATGTCATCATTGCCTCCAAAAATGATATCATCTACTAACACTTCAGTAGCCAGTATCTTATCTCCCTCAGTCTTGAGATATATATTGTTGTCTTACTAGTTCTCTGAAAACCTATCTTCATCGGGTGTGAATGTAGGCTTTCATACCATGATCTTGGTGCTTGCTTAAAACCATATAGCATCTTATGTATTTTACAGACCATATCCTTTGCATCAGTCAAAGCATAACCATCTATTTGTTCAATATATACTTCCTCTTCCAGTATTCCATTTAGAAATGTTGACTTCACATCCATCTGATATACTTTGAATCCCTTATATGATGTAAATGCAAGTAGAGTCCTAACACCTTCCAATCTAGCAACTGGTGCTAATGTTTTTCCATAATATTCTCCTTCTTCCCATGCATAACCTTTGCATACCAATGTTGCTTTGTTTCTGACTACTACTCTATCTTCATTTAGTTTATTTCTGAATACCCATTTAGTACCTATCACATTTTTATTCACCGGTCTGGGCACTAGGGTCCATGTATTGTTCTTCTCAATCTGGTCAATCTCCTCTTCCATAGCCTTGATCTAGTGATCATCTCGTAAAGTTTCCTTCATTGTTCTAGGCTCAATAGTGGAGATCATGCAAGAATTCTCTCTAATTCTTCTTCTGGTTAACACTCCAACATCTTTATATCCAATAATCTGGTCAGGATTATGATTGAGTCTCACATATCTTAGAATGACATGACCATTATCTTCAGGTTCTTCTTCCTCACTATCATCATCTTCTTCTGCAAAATCTACCTATTCTGGTTGAACTGGTACTACAACATTCACTTCACCAACTTTTGGCTTCACCAGTTCTAGTTCCAAAATTACAATGTAAGGTTCATGTTCCTTCTTCTCCTCACTGGTTTCTCTTGAAACTTCATGACACTCATCCACTTGGACATCAACACTTTCAATAAAACTCTTTGTTCGGTTGTTGTAACATTTGTAGGCTTTACTCTTGGTGGAGTAACCAAAAAATATGCATTCATCACTCTTAGCATCAAACTTACCAACATAGTCACCTCTCTTGATAAAATATTTACTACCAAAAATCTTAAAATAAATGACATTAGGTGATCTACCATACAAGTATTCATGAGGATTTTTATCCTTACCTCTCTTTACCAATATCCGGTTCATAGTGTAGACAGTCGTGCTGACAAATTCTCTCCGTAAAGTTTTCGATACACCTCCTTGTATTAGCATTGTTCTAGCAGCTTAAACAATTGACTGGTTGTTCCTATCTGCAATACCATTATGTTGTTGTGTCCTAGGTACACAAAATTTTCCTCTTAATTCTATTGTCTTCACAATATCTATTGAATTCCTCTAAAGTAAATTCACCTCCTTGATCAGTTCTCAGAAACTTTATCTTTTTAACAATTTCCTTTTTCAGCTAAGGCCCTGAATGCCCTAAACTTACTAAAGGCTTTTGTTTTGTCCTTCAAGAATGTGCCCCACATCATTCTTGAGAAATAATTAGTGAAGATCATAAAATATCTATCACCTTGAATAATTTTAGTCCTTATTGGTCCACAAAGGTCTCTATGAACCAAATCTAACAAATGTTTAGCTGAGAAAGATTTGCTCTTAAAAGTTGAGGACATCATCTTTCATAACTGACATTCCTTACACAGAGTATTTGCCAGTTTGTCCAACTGAGGTAAACCTCTTACTGACTTGGACTTACTGACATTAACAATGTTATCAAAATTTATATGACAAAATCTTTGATGCCAAAGACAACTATCATCTACTTTAGCAATTAAACAGTTATTGACTTTAGGATTTAGGTGAAACGGGTTACCTTTTGTCTGCTTGTCGGTTGCAATTAGTTCACCTTTTCTTCCATAGATTTTGTACATTCCATTCTTAAATTCCAATGGAAATCCTCTATCATTGAGTTGAGATACATTCAACATATTGTGATTTAATCCTTCAACCCAGAAGACATCATCTACACTACTCTTTCCATTAAGAGAAATGGTTCCCTTTCCTTTTACCATGTAGGGTGAGTAATTTCCAAATCTCACAACTCCTCCATCAAATTATTTCAAAGTAAGAAATTTACTCTGGTCATCGGTCATGTGGTGTGAACAACCACTATCTATGATCCAATTGTTAGAACTATCCATGCGAGAAACTAATGCCTTTTGATCAGATGTCTCCTCTTTAATTCCAACAAAGATAATGTCTTCATATGCATCTCCCTCAAATTCCTAATCAGTGATTCCACCATCAACTGCAATGAGGCAATCTCTTTTTCCTTTTCCTTTGTACTTCTTATACTTCTCATATTTATGCTCATTGTCTCCATTAGGACAATTAGCAACAATATGTCCAATCCGGTTACATGCAAAAAAGTTCAAAGTTAATTTACCTCTGTACTTGCCGGTACCTCCGGGTAACCGTTTGGTCAATAATGCTTCAAGCTCAATTAGACTGTCTTCATCATCAACTTCTTTGTTGGATCTAGACTCATAACTGTGACTGGCTTCTATGCTTTTCCTCACATGTGGGTTAGAAACTAAATCTCTAAATGCATATTCGGATTTCTCAGCACTACCATGATAACCATTTAACTCAAATGCAATAAGTTTACCAATGATGGAGTCAAGAGTTACCTTTGTTTTATTCATAGACTTTAGCTACTGAATGGCAGCAACTTAGATAGCGTAGACTGGTAGAAGGGTTCTCAACATCTTACTAACCACTATGGCATCTTCCACTTTAGCACCAGCACTCTTGATCTCACTGACTATCTCCTTGACCCTCTTACCATACTGTTGAATATTCTCACCTTTAGCCATCTGCATGTCATCAAATTTACCTCTTAGATTCTCTTCTTTGGCAATCTTCACATGCTCATCACCGCTATAGACATCCTCAAGTTTCTTCCACACATCATAAGAAGTCTCCAGACCATGGAAATCAACATACTCTAAATAAGACAAAGAACTTATAATGGCCTCCAATGCTTGATTATTCTCTTGTTGCTCTTTCTTTTGATCATCAGACAAAATCCCACTAGGTGCGGTATATTTTGTAACAACATGTTCCTAGTATTGAATTCCTACACTCTTGATATAGATTTTCATCCAATCACTCCATATTCTATAGTTTTCCCTATTTAACTTCAAACCTTCTTTCTTCATCAAGTTCTTCTAGATCTTTACCTCAAGTTGTTAATATTAGACACTAGAGGGCCTGAAATGCTCTAATACCAATTGATGACATGATGAATCAATAAGGATCCAGACAACTACTAAGAGTGGGGGTGAATCAGTAGATGGAAAATTGACTTAACTTTCACCAAACTCAAAAACAATCTCTAGACTAAATGGTTCAAACACTGAACTACAAACTGCAATAGCATTGACAATTAACTAGTTGACTGGCATATCAAAATAACAGTGTAACATCTCTGAACTCCCAAACCATTTAACCAAAACATCAAAATACTTTACTAACAATAGTAAAAGCACATTTCAGATTACTATTGGTCATGTTAACATATCTAAGTGGATTTAACAGTTAAGAAAATTAACCATATCAAAACATAACCACAAAAACTATTCACCACTTGACACAAATGATTTTTGATGTGGAAACCCAAATGGGAAAAACCATGGTGGGGATGAATACCCACAAGTATTGTGAACTCTTCTAAAGTTCGTCCTGTTAGGAGCCAAGCATGTTAAAGATTTACAAAATGTCCTGTTAGGAACAGATCTTGTTAAGCACCACTCGGTTAAGGGATTGACTATAGTGCCATATTAGAAGCAATAACCTATTAGGAGTAACCTCGATAGAGGATTTTAAATCCAAGCTAATGGATCACCTGGTTAGAGGATTTAGAAAGCACTAAGCCTTTTAAATCTTACTCGGTTAAGGGATTTAACTATTGTAATTGTTAAAGAATAACAGGGGTTTGTTGATCTAGTAAATAGCACTACTCTGCTTGATCAGATCCTTTTCATGCTCCCATCTGCCTTCACACATACTACAAATAATCCTTCTGGTTTGGCAATCAATGACACTAACACTTAACTAAAATTTCCAACATTACAACAAAATAACTCATCCAACTTATAAGCAAAACAACATCATTACTGGTTACAATTGACATCAATGGCAATACAATAATACATCAAAGCAATTTTCAATCAAATGCCAACAAGATATGGGTATAAAAGGTATTGAAGATGCATTATCTGAGGGAGGAAACATTTATAGGTCATGTCTATTGATATCTAGGTTTACTCAAGATATTGAGAAATAGGTCAAACAGCTTGAGGATCAAATTGTCAAATTATCTTAGACATTTGATCCCATATTTGTCTCCTTGAGCAGTCATGAAAAATAAGTAATATCTTTTCTTGAGAAAATTAGGAACTTGAATCAGGAAAAGGATAAAATAATTGGTCAAATCTATGAACTTAGGAGCCTTCTTACTCCTAAAATGGATATTATACTTAGTGGTTTGGAAGATTCTCAAGCTACCATGAAATCCTCGGAGCCATCTGATCTCAATTTAGTAGATGCACGTGTATACTTTCTCAGTTAGGTGTTAACTATGATGGAGACTCTCAAAAAGAGTTGGGATAGTCATCTCAATTTCTTGAAGGATTCTTATGCTAAAAACTTCAATTTTATATATATATATATATATATATATATAGCATTTTTGGTTTTCAAAATACTACCTTTACCATCAATGTCAAAGGGGGAGGGTAGACAACTAAAAAATATTGATCTTAGGGGGATTTATTTATATTTTAAGTCTGGTAGTCATTTTTTTGGTTGCAGTGTATACATTTTAGTTTTGGTATGACAATAATTTTTCACTAAGTGTTTCCATCAATGCCTAAGGGGAAGATTGTTGGCAAGAGACACTACAGGCATGATGAGATGTTGTCATTGATGGAAACTCATATTAGATTAGGTATTGATAGTTTTTGATGTGATCATTCTAGAAGATTGATTGAGTTTGATTAGGTCTAGTAAGAATAGTGTGTCCAGTAGAGTTTTTAATATTTTTGTTGGCAAATTATTTGGTGATGTATTTTGCTTTGTGCATTTCAGAGAAGGCTTGTAGATATGTAATATGTCTTATTTCTAGTTTGTGGCCTCTGATGTTGAGTTTGATGTAAGTTGGAAGATTCGGTAGACTGGTTATTGATAAGAACAGTGCATATCAATAGTAACGTATGATTAATTCATTTTGTGGATTTTATAGAACTATAAACATGCAATTGTTGATTCTAATTCATAGTTCAAACCTAATTATAAACTCTTACAAAAAAAATTTAGACAATTCGATGGTCATGTTTATAGAAAAGAATAAATTGTATATATTACTTAATTGATGAAGCTATGCAGGTATAAAATGATGTGTTGTCTTATAATTATGCTCAAGTAGTTTTATTATGTTGAATTCTAGATTGTTTTAATTTGACTAATGAAATAAAGTGTTTTCATACCAAGGAACATGTGTGAATTCTATTTGGTGTATTACCATGATTACAGAATGAACTTGATTTAGAACATGTTGTTTGATTAGTAGTTCTCTCTCCCTCTTCTCCCTATTTTGATAGATGATTAATTAGGATGTTACTTAGTGGTGTATCTTGTATCAAATAAAATAATTGGATTCTTATTTAAGCAATGTGTGTTAAAAGTTATGCATATAAAATTAGAAAACCATCCTTTCATGTCCTTCATGAATTTAGAAGGTAGATTATCTTTAACCCTTTTTTATACTATTTTTGAATGTTTTGTTGATAAAATAAATTTAATAAGAAATAATGTTATTAATCCCTTTAATAGGAATTTGGAAGGGTGTGTTACTCAATGTGTTATTAGTTAGAAGAATAAATGGTATAACTATTAGACTTCTGTTGAGTGTTGTCACTGATGTCAAATCCTGTAATCCGGTTGGGACTGGATGTAGCATATTAAGCAGCAATGGAAGATAGGCATGTATGTGATGTTGATGGGTGTTATTAATTGTTATTGATTGGCAATCTGAAAGATGTGTTCCCAGAATGTTTGGTGCTTCGGAAGATGTGTTACACTTGATATTTTATTTGTTCATGTTGAGGGTGATTTGGATATCTCTATTTACCAGATATGGTTATGATTGATCATATTGATGAGTATCTTGGTTCTATTCTTACTTTTGCTATTTTTGGGTCCGATTCAATTTGGAATTAGAGAATGTGTAATGATATTTATATAGCATATGAGTCATTATTTAGGTCCAGTATTTGTGATAAATGTAACGTGTTGATTTGTCCAATGTAGTGTGATTGGTTTGGTCCACTTCTTATTCCTTCCCACCACTGGAATGTTTAGTGCTAACCTATCTCAAATATTTTTCTTGGCCAGCTTATAAGATTATGCTTCTCAGAGATAGTATAAATAGGAGGATGAATTGAATGTATGAGGATATGGAAGATGTGCGAGACTGAGAAGGAAAAATTTGATTGGTGTTGATATGTGAAGTGTGTTGTTTTTGAGAGACAACAAAAGTAGTTTTGATATTATAGATTGTGTCATAGTGGTGGATTCTCTTTTTATTTCTTCTTCCTTATGTAGTGAGCATTTTTATAGGTAGTGAGCCCTCCTGTAGTGAGAATTCTCATGCTGAGCCACCATTTGTTGAAATCACCTTAACTAGTATTATATATTAAGAACTAACATTCTCCATGGATTTTCCTTTCTTGGGTTTTCTATGTCATATTTGGTATCCATTGTATGATCTATTTTGTGTATGTGCTTTCATGTTATATCTATTTTAATTAGTTATGTTGGTTATTCCAGATCTATGAAAGTATTGAAGAAAATTTTATTGTCAGTTGGTTCAATCCACCTCTTAGTTACCTGGATATATAACAATAATATTTTAATGATCGATGGACTCCCTTAAATGTTATTGAAATCATTATGTTGCTTGTGTCGATGAACTTGAGTTACATATTTTTGACATAAATAAGTTATGAATTAGTGTGATTCCACTTATAAATGAAAATGAAATGATTAGCAAGTATGTCCTTGGTATCTTCATATTATGATAAGCATAGAGAAAATTTTAAGAAATGTTATTTGAGGAAAGAAATATCATGAATGTTAGATTTATTTCAGATTAAAAGTAATATTTATGTGAAGAGTAATGAGATTTCTCCCTTAGAGAAAAAGATATTGTTATTGGAAAAGTAGTCCCTGTAAATGTGAATATCTAGTTCCAGTGTTTTTTTGAGTGTTCTGATAAGCCAGTACTTGCTTTGTGTACCCATGGGATGATGAAGTAATCAACTAAGGAGGCTACGTTTGCTTATGGGCATGGGAATAATATTACTATCTATATGTTGTTGCATGTTTATCACCCTAATGAGTGTCAACCCATTGGTTGTCAATAATTTAGTATGTGAAGGGGTAGCATTACCAATTCCACAAGTAGAATGATTGATGTACAAATAGTGGTGACACAAAGTGATGCCATCTTCTACTACTCAAGGGAAGAAGTAATCAATGCTTCCCCTTTTATACACGGCTTGTATGTTTTTAGCTTTATCCCCTTAGTTTTTTAGTACAGTGGTCAGATTTATGATGATTGATGTTCCATGTATACTTTGTGATCTAGCATGTGGGGGGATAATATTTTCCATGTTGACATAGGTTCCGATATGATGCAATAGATATGATGCCACACCACACTAATGTCCTGACATAGTTCTAGTGATGATGTTATGTTGCTGAAGGTAGCAAGCTGAGCTCAAGAACACGAAACCACATACTTAGTTATGTGAGGGTGCCTTATATGTGTTTTATAAATTCCTACTTGATACAAAGCAATTTGGAGATGCTTGTATGCTTGTAGAGGGCCACACATGGATGATCAGTTGATCATGCACTGGTAGGCATATGGGTGGGCCCTAGCCATGTATACCTTTGGCTTACAATGAGTATCTTGAGAGGTATGCCACTATGTAGAGTGTGTCTTGCATATGTTTTCTCCATAAGCATCACTGCCATGCAAAATATGACCATTGGATGCCTTCTCCACTTGGTGTATGGCCATTTAGTGTTGAGACATGATGTGGGGTGTAGAAGAGGTGTGTACTCCATGCCATGTGGGATTTTGTGCTCATTCCACATCACATGATGGGCTATTGTGATAGCGAGACATTGTTTCCTCCTTCCTTGTGTGGTGGCTAATTCTAGTTGCATAGTGTTGTAGGGTATGTGCAAGATCATGGTGTGCCAAAACAGGCCCTTAAGTGACAATGAAATTTCAAAAAATCAGAGTTATGCAACTTGAGATGAAAAATTGAATAAGTTATGAACATTATTTTTAAAATATGCAACAACACAATCTATAGAAAATTGAATGTAGTTTCTAAGCTACTAGTTATTTTTAAAAAAAAAAAAAAAACCTATTTGATGAAAATTTCAAATTTCAATGCAGTGGTACTAAAATTTTAGGAAAAAGATAAGAAGTAGGTGTACGTCTAACCACCCTAATCACAATCAAATCATAATATTTTTTTAGAATATTTATAATATAGTTATTAGGCTCATGTCTAGATATGACTCATATTTTTTAATAATTTTTTATAAAGTAAATAATTATTTATGAATTTTTTACTACAACTCTTCAGAAATTTAGAAACTCCTACATCTCACCACCTTAACTTGGTCAAAACCTTATGAAATTAATTTGTTTTTAATTTTTATCTATAGTAGATGAATCATAGGATGTGATGCATGTTTCGGATTCAAAAAATGACACGATTTGAAAGTTATAAGTGTTTTTCAATTAGTCTATCAATCAGGTATTTTGTCAAAATTCAATTTGAAAATAAATAATTATTATTTATTAAAGTCAAAATAAGACAAGCCTTATATTGTTGGAAAGCTGAGAATGTCCTTAAAAAATCCTTTTTGTTTTATCAATTTTTACTATAAAAAAGTCGTCAGCCACCAGTTGAAAGTCTGGAAAATCAAGGAATACTGAAAAACACATTTTTTCACTTGACTTTCTAGGCTTGTCACTTCCAAGCCAAATCCCAAAGAAAAACCAAACTAAAATATGGAGGGAAAAAATTATGTTTTAAAATCAGATATCCGATTTTGAAAAAATAAAAAAAATATTTTAGTAATTTGGGCATAACTTTTGCGTTTTATATCAAAATTTTGATTTTTTATAGGCATTAGAAAGGTAATTAAGAGATATATGATATGGAATATGTATATTTTAAATTATTTGTCTTAAAAAATAATTATAATTCATTTAAATTCATCCTTCATTTTTAAAACATAAAAAACTCATGACTTTTTCATATTATTTCCCCATTGCATGAACTTTTGTAACAATCATCTCAAAATAAACTAAATAAGTAATTAATAATAGAAAATTTATGAATTTTATTAAGTTCTATAAATTTTGATAAACCATGTTATCTATGTTTGTTCCTTTCTCTACCTCTCTCTCCTAAACCTATCTCTCCACCTATTTGTTTCTTCCTCCCTCTCTTTTGTCCATATTTATACATCTCTCTCTAGACCTATATCTCTAATTGTAATTGAATACCTCATTCATTCTCTCAAGCTCTACAAGGTGCTTATATTTCTACCTCTTCATAATTTCCTCCTCTATGTCACTCTTTCCTCCCTAAGATCTAGACTAGTATCTTTGCATTTCCTTTTCATCTCTAGCAACAAAATTCAAAGGAGACAAGGAGAGGTGTAGGGAAGTATCAAAAAAAGGAGAGGGTGAGAGAGGTGACAAGGAGAGATTAATTTGAGGGAAGAGAGAGTGAGAGAGAGAGAGAGATAGAGGTAATTAGGTGGAAGGAGAAGAGAGAGAGGCAGGGATGATTGGGATGAAGAGAGAACGAGAGGGAGAGTTTGAGATTATTAGGGGGTAGGAGGAGAGGGGAAAGTATCAACAAAGAGAGAAGAGAGATGGGGAAAGAGGTGAAGAGATACATAGAGAGTAATTAGGGAGTGGGGAGAGGGGGAGCGGGAAGTATCTATAAACCCATAGGAGGAGAGAGATGATCGAAGTTAATTGAGGGAAAGAAATAATGTGAGAGAGAGTTGGGTGTAATTATCGAATAAGAAGAGAGGGAGAGATGTGGAGAGAGGTGAAGAGATCTATAGGGGGAGCAGAGGGGAAGAAGGAAGTATTCACAAAGAGATGGACTAGAGAGAGGGTAATCAGGTGGCTCTCTCCCATCTCTCTCCACCTCTTCCTTTGTTGATACTACCTCCCTCTCTCGCTGCCTCCCCTTCCCCTAATTACTTTCTCTCTAGACCTCTCTCTTTGAACATCTCTCCTCATCTCTCCCTCTCTCCCTCTCTCCCTTTGTTGATACTTTCCCATCCCTCCTCTCCTCCGAACCCCTAATTACCCCCAACTCTCTCTTTCTCTCTTCCCCAAATTTCATCTCTCTATCATACCTATGCTCACCTATAACTTTACCATATGACCCCTTAGGCATTGTTAGGTGTCATATTCTGTCCGAATGAGTCATGTGGTGTCCTATGACCCCTTCAGATACCATATGATGTTGTTAAAGGTCATATGGTGTGTTAAGGAGTCATATTGTGTCTTAAATGGTCATATGGTGTCCTATGACCTCTTAGGACACCATATGACTCCTTAAAACACTATATCATGTTGTTATGGGTCGTATGGTGTCCTAAGGGGTCACATGGTATCCTATGACCCCTTAGGACAACATATTGTGTTGTTAGGGTTTGTATGGTGTGCTAAGGGGTCATAATATATCATATGACTGCTGAGGACACCATATGACCCCTAAGGTGTTGTTAGGGGTCATATTGTGTCCTAAAGGGTCATATGGTGTCTCATGAAACTTTAGGACACCATATGATGTTGTTATGGGTCTTATGGTGTCCTGAGGGGTAATATGGTGTTCTATGAGCATTTAGGACACCATATGGTGTCGTTAGGGGTCATATGGTATCCTATGACCCCTTAGGACACCATATGACCCCATATGTATTGTTAGGGGTCATATTATGTCCTAACGGGTCATATGGTGTCCTGTGACCCCTTAGGAGACCATATGGTGTCTTTGGGGGTTGTATGGTGTGCTAAGGGGTCATATTGTGTCCTAAAGGATGACAGGACATCGTATGACCCCTTAAACACCATATGATGCATTAGGTTTTGTTAGGGGTCATACTATGTCCTAAGAGGTCATATGGTGTCCCATGAACCTTTAGGACACCATATGACCCCTTAGGACATCATATGGTGTTTTTATGGGTCTTATGGTGTTCTAAGGGGTCTTATGGTGTCCTAAGGGGTCATATGGTGTTCTATAACCCCTTAAGACACCATATGACCCCTTAGGACACTATATGACGTTGTTAGGGGTCATATTGTGTCATTAGGGGTCATATGGTGTCCTATAACCCCTTAGGACACTCTATGATGTCGTTAGGGGTCATATTATGTTCTAAGGGGTCATATGGTGTCTTAACATCCCTTAGGGAACCATATGGTATCGTTATGGGTCATATGGTGACCCAAGGGGTCATATGGTGTTCAATGACCCCTTAGGACACCATACGGTATTGTTATGGGTCATATGGTGTCCTAAGGGGTCATATGATGTCCTATGACCCCTTAGGACACCATTTGTTGTTTTCATCTATTGCATGGTGTCTTAAGGGGTCGTATGGTGTTCTATGACTCCTTAGGATACCATATGACCCCTTAGGACACCATATGGTGTCGTCAGGGGTCGTATGGTGTACTAAGGAATCATATGGTGTCCTATGACCCCTTAGGTGTTTTTAGGGTTTATTTTGTGTCCTAAGGGGTCATAGAGTGTCCTATGACCCCTTAGGACACTAGATGATGTCATTAAGGGTCATATTATGTCTTAAGAGTTTATTTTGTGTCTTCTTATGTTCTAAGGGGTCATATGGTGTTATATGATCCCTTGTGATACCACATGACTCCTTGGGACACCATATGGGTTTGCAATGAGTTGTATGGTGTCCTATGAACCCTTAGGACACTATTTGACCCCTTGGGTATCGTTAGGCATCTTATTGTGTCCTAATGGGTTATATGGTGTCATTATGCATCATATGGTGTTCTAAGAGGTCATACGGTGTTCTATGACCCCTTAGGACACAATATGACCCCTTGGGACACCATATTGTGTCATTATCAGTTGTATGGTGTGCTAAGGGGTTATATGTTCTCCTATAACCCCTTAGAACAACATACGACCCCTTAGGTATCATTAGGAATCATTTTGTGTTGTTAGGGATCATATGGTGTCCTATTACCCCTTATGACACAATATGACCCCTTAGGACACCATACAATGTTATTAGAGGTCATATGGTGTATTATGACCCCTTATGACAACATATGGTGTCATTATGCACCGTATGGTGTACTAAAGGGTCATATGGAATTCTATGACCTATTAGGACACCATATGACCCGTTAGGACACCATATTGTGTCATTAAGGGTCCTATGGTATGGTAAGGGGTCACATGGTGTCCTATTACCCCTTAGAACACCATATGACCCCTTAGGTATCATTAGGCATCATTTTATGTCATTACGGGTCATATGGTGTCCTATGACCCCTTAGGACACAATATAACCCCTTAGGACACCATAGAGTGTTGTTAGGGGTCATATGGTGTATTATGACCCCCTAGGACACAATATGACCCCTTAGGTGTTGTTAGGGGTCATATTGTCTCCTAACAGGTCATATAGTGTCCTAAAACCCATTCGGACACCATATGGTGTCGTTAGAGGTTGTATGGTGTGTTAAGAGGTCATATTATGTCCTAAAGATTCCTAGGACATCATATAACCTCACATGATACCATATGACCCCATAGATATTGTTAGGGGTCATATTATGTCCTAAGGAGTCATATGGTATCTCGTGACACCATATGACAACTTAGGACACCATATCATGTTGTTATGGGTCTTCGTGTGTTCTAAGGGGTCATATGATGTTCTAAGGGGTCATATAGTTTTATATGACCCCTTAGGATACCATATGACCCCTTACGACACCATATGGTATCATAAAGGGTTATATGATGTTCTAAGGGGTCATATGGTGTTCTATGGGGTCATATGGTTTTTAATGACCCTTTAGGACACTATATGACATCGTTACGGGTCATATTATGTCCTAAGGGGTCATATTGTGTCCTATGACCCCTTAGGACACCACATGTGTCGTTATGGGTCATATGGTGTTCTAAGGGGTCATATGGTGTTCTATGACCATCCAGGACACCATATTATGTTGTTATGGGTCATATGGTGTCCTAAGGGGTGATATGGTGTCCTATGACCCCGTAGGACACCATATGGTGGCATTATGTATCGTATGGTGTCCTAAGGGGTCATATGGTGTTATATGAGCCCTTAGGACACCATATGGTGTCATTAGGGGTCGTATGGTGTGCTAAGGGGTCATATGGTGTCCTACGACACAATATGACCCCTTAGTACACCATACGACCCCTAATGACACCATATGGTGTCCTATGACTCCTTAGGACATAATATGACCCCTTAGGTGTTCTTAGGGGTCATATTGTGTCCTAACGGGTTATATGGTGTCCTATGACCCCTTAGGACACCATATGACCCCTTAAGTATTGTTAGGGGTCATATTGTTTCCTAAGGGGTCATATGGTGTCTCATGACACAATATGACCCCTTAGGACACCATATCATGTTGTTGTGGGTCTTCTTGTGTTCTAAGGGGTCATATGGTGTTATATGACCCCTTAGGACACCATATGGTGTCGTAAAGGCTGATATGATGTTGTATGGTGTCCTAAGGGGTCATATGGTGTCCTATGACCCCTTGGGACACTATATGACATCGTTAGGGGTCATATTATATCCTAAGGGGTAGTATTGTGTCTTATAACCCCTTAAGATACTATATGGCAACATTATGGCTCGTATGGTGTTCTAAGGGGTCATATGGTCCTATATGACCCTCGAGGACACCATATTATGTTGTTATGGGTCATATGGTCTCCTAACGGATCATATGGTGTCCTATGACCCCTTAGGACACCATATAGTATCATTATGCATCATATGGTGTCTTAAGGGGTCATATGGTGTGCTATGACCCCTTAGGACACCATATAGTGTCATTAGGGGTCGTATGGTGTGCTAAGGGGTCATATGGTGTCCTATGACCCCTTATAATACCATATGACCCGTTAGGTATTGTTAGGTGTCATTTTGTGTCGTTACAGGTCATATGGTGTCCTATGAACCCTTAGGACACAATATGACACCTTAAGACACCATATAGTGTCGTTAGGGGTCATATGGTGTCCTATGACCCCTTAGGACACAATATGTCCCCTTAGGTGTTGTTAGGGGTCATATTGTGTCCTAATGGGTCATATAGTGTCCTACGACCCCTTACAATACCATATGTTGTCGTTAGGGGTTGTATGGTGTGCTAAGGGGTCATATTATGTCCTAAGGGTTCCTACGACATCATATAACCCCTTAGGACACCATATGACCCCTTAGGTATTGTTAGGGGTCATATTGTGTCCTAAGGGATCATATAGTGTCTCCTGACACCATATGACCCCTTAGGACACCATATCATGTCGTTATGGGTCTTCTTATGATATAAAGGGTCATATGATGTTATATGACCCCTTAGGACGCCATATGGTGTCGTAAGGGATCGTATGGTATTATAAGGGGTCATATGGTGTCCTATGACCCCTTATGACACTATATGACCCCTTAGGTGTCATCATGGGTTGTATTGTTTCCTAATGGGTCATATGATGTTCTATGACCCCTTAGGACACCATATGATCCCTTGGGACACTATATTGTGCTATGGGTTGTATGTTGTCCTAAGGGGTCATATAGTGTCCTATGATCCCTTAGGACACCATATGACCCTTTAGGATGCCACATTGTGTAATTAGGGGTTGTATGGTGTCCTAAGGGGTCATTTGGTTTCTTATGACCCCTTAGGACACCATATGGTGTTGTTAGGGGTCTTATTGCGTCTTAAGGGGTCATATGGTGTTTTATGACCCCTTAGGACACCATATGACCCCTTAGGAGACCATATGGTGTCGTTATGGTTCATATTGTGTCTTAAGGGGTCATATGATGTTCTATGATGCCTTAGGACATGATATAATCATCATATGATGTTCTATGATGCCTTAGGACATGATATAACCCCTTAGGAGACCATATATACTAAGTTTCAAATAAGGAGAGATATAAGTGTGAAGAGAGGTTAAGAACTAAAGAGAGGGAAAAGAACTAAAGTACAAGGAAATAAATAGAGATATAGATATTAAGGAGTATGAAGTGAGAGGGAGAAAAACTAAAGGACAAGGATGGATAGAAATAGGTAGACATATCTAGATATTGAAAAAGAGAGAGGAAGATAGAGATAAAAAATGAAGATAGAGGGAGAGGGAGGTGAATAGATATAGAGAAAGAGAGAGGTAAAGACAAAGATAAATATATGAAGAGATGGAGAAAAATGGATAGAGAGGGGTAAAGAGAGTGATTAAAAAAGGGAAGAGATAGAGAGATATAAAGGAAGAGAAATATCGATAGATAGAGATATATAGATAGTGCAAGAGATTGAGAAAGAGAGATAGAGATTATAGATAGGGATAGATAGAGAGGGGGAGAGAGAAAGAGGAAGATATAGAGCTATAAAGTCGCTATGGAGAAGGATGTAGGGAGAGAGACAAAGGTATATAAAGATGGAGTAAATAAAGAGATAAAAGTAGAGAAAACAAAAGATACTTCAAGAGGGCGATAGAGGAAGAGATGAAGAAGTAGATTAATCATGTATAGAGGAAGATATATAAAGATAGAGGAATATAAAAAGAGATATTGATAGGGAAAGAGATGGAGATAGAGATAGATATGGATAGAAAGTGATAGAGAGAGTAAGAAAAATGGAGGGAGAGATGAAGTGAATAAGTGATATTTAGAGATAATGAGATATAAATATACATGAAGATAGATCTATAGGGATATAGAGAGAGGGGTGACAAGATAGGGAGAGAAAGGATGTGATAGAGATAAGTAATATATAAGTATAGGTAGGATAAGGTAGAGGAGGGAGATAAATAGAGAGAAGAGAGATTATTAGAGAGAAATATAGAAATAAGGAGTGACAATGATGGAGAGGGAGAGGGAGAGATAGGAATATAAAGATGGAGATATATGTAGAGATGCATGTAACTTGCGAATTTTTTTATCTAGATGGAATGAGAAAATAAGTGACATAAGTAGAGAAGAAAGAGATATATAAAATATATTATATAAGTATAGATAGACAAGTGATAGATAAATGAGGTGATAGGAAAAAAATGAGACTTTGTAAGCAAAATTTGTGAGTATTTAAAGTTTTAAAATTGAAGGACTAACTTCAAATGATTATAATTAATTTTTGTTTTATAATATCATAAAAATACCTCATCCATTTTATATATCTCTGAATTACCTTTCCAACACCTATAAAAAATCAAAAATTTGATAAGAAACGCAAACATTATGCTCTTTTTACTAAACTATATTTTTTATGTTGAGAAAAATGGATATCCGATTTCAAAATTAGATATCAGATTTCAAAAGTCTGATATCACAATAGTGACATCACAATGGTGACATCACAAAATATAAGATATCTGATTTGGTTTGGTATTACCAAACCAAATTCAAAATTTTCCTGACCCAAACAAAAAGTCAAAGTGGATTTTGGCGTGTTTGGAAAGGTTGAAAACACATTTTTTTCTCCATTATCACTTTTTGGCCCCCCATGATCTTGCACATAGCCTGTAATGTGCAATTTATGATAATTTTTACTTTGCTTGTGTGGACTAGCAATATATTTTTAGCTTTGTCTACGATGGTTTAGCCACAACTTGTGAATATTTTGCACACTTGATTTAGTGTTGAAAATTCCATGGATTTTCCTTGCTTTATTGTTGAAAAATAAGAATTTTATTTGTTTTATTTATGGACTTCGATGGCTAAACTAGTTTACACTTATTGTATTTGAATGGTGGTCTACTCTTGTAATGTGATTCCTCTCCAAGGATTTATGAGATTGACCTGGTTGAATGTATACGAGGAAGCAGACATAGGGAACCTTGAGGGTTGGGGTATGTGAGGTTGTCATACAACTAAGACCCACTACCCAACTATGTGTGGTGACTATCTCTTAGGGGCTAACCACCCTAAATAAAAAAGGGATAGGCATGATAGTTTTGTATCAAGGGTCTCATCATATGTGGGTATGAACTAGAACCATCAAGCCATTGAGTGTGATATGTGAGGATTACAGATCATGGATTATAAAATTGTGGACATGGATTATGGATCTAGATTATGGATTATATATGGATATGTATTTTGTGACCAAGAGTTGATACTTGTCTGAAGAAACATGTCACTCATATAGCCTTGTGCTATGTGTTAGATGTATAGAGATATTTCTTGATTGACTGAGTGATGTGTTTTCATTGATGCGAATATATTCCTTTGTGTGTTCCAGTGATGTAGTCAAATTAAGTGAGTTGGTTTGGCTAGTGTGTTGATGTTGAGTTTTTGTGGATTAAAAGGTTTTGAGATAAGTATCTCTAGTTGATTCAGCTTAATTTTTTAGTGGTCCACATGTATATTTGGTCGAGTTATGAGATCCGGTATTGTGGTTGGTTTTTCAGTTCTTTAGTGTTCATCAATATTTTAGATTTTTCTCTGCATTAATCCATGTTGTAATATCTTGGTTTGTGGATGTGTGGAATGTATTTTGGATTCTCATATGTGTCTTCAATTCAAATGGTTTATGATTTGGAGTTCTGCAAGTGAATCTTTCAGTATGAAAGTTAGTTGTGTGAGTGTTCTTGAGCTCTAGTATTGAGATGATGATGATTCTAGTATTTTGAGTTGATGCAGTTGTTGTGGTAGTTTATTCTTCTTTTGGATGTTTCTAGATCATGTTCTATTTGTGTTGGTGGTCCTCATTTATCGTTGAGCATGTTATTAATAATTTTCCTTGGTTGGGTTGTGTTCTTCGTGTTCCTTCCTAACATGATAATTGTAGCATGTTGTGGATGTTTGAGGCATAATTATTGGAGGTGATTCTTATTCGTTGTGATGATTTAGATCCATACTCTATCTTTGATGAAATTGTTTTGGTCTGCATGTAATGTTATAGTGTATATGATTAGATCTTTGTAATCTATGATGCGTATTGAGCCAACCCTCAAAGATAGGTTGATGATATGTATAAATAAATGTAATACTCTTGTGAGAGGTATGATTTGTGTGTGCAAATAATGCTTTGATCTTTCAAAAGCAGTGAAGTAGTGTGAAGAAGTGTGAAAGAGAAGATTATATGTTATGAGCCTAATTGAAACTGTAACCAAGCATGAGGAGATGCTATTCTATTAGTTCATTATCCTCTAGATGTAATTTGAATGTTTTTGTAAGACAACGAGTCTTCCTAAGGGTTGTAGCCCACTTTATTATTTGTTTTGAGCAGTGAGCTCTAGGTAGTGTGCCTAAATGCATGTGCATTCCCCATTATAATATTTCATGTACTTCTAATAAGTTATCATCATATTGTGGGTAGGTACCCACCATGTTTCTTCCCTTTACCGGATTTTCCACGTCAAAATATTGGTGTTATGTGTGTTATTGATGTGGTGTTGATTTATGACTTCACTACTATCTACCAGATCTGAAATTGTGTTTGAGTTAAGTAAGGATTTTGAGAAACTGATTCACCCACCTCGCCCTCCCTCGTACCTCAGTTTTATGCATTGTTGCCAACATTGTGTACTTCCTAGTGTTGTGGATGAGTATGCATATTGTACCATATGTGCTAAATGATTTTTTTCCTATGTTATTGTTGCATATAAGTGGTACAAATGAATGAGCGTGCCTGTTTAAATATAAGACCATTTTATTTTGTGCAAGTGGATGTCAATGATGTTATAGCATTTGAACTTTGAAACTATATCATGTCATGATGCTTCCTAAAATGATGCATCATGCTCAGAAAATAGCGATATTATTGAAAAACATTGAGTAAATTAATAATCCATCTTTACATGATATTGTTAAAATTATTGTAATTTAAATGAAATTGATTGAATTGGAACTTTACACCCTTTAAGAATTTCTATTGCTAGTGGTGATATAATGACGGAACTTAAGTCAATTGGTATGTTTACTATATTTGAAATTGTGAAAAATGATGTATCTTGCTGTTATTGTGAGTGACAGATCGATTTTGGAATGGTCAAAAATGGAAAAAGGTTCTTATTTAACTACTTTTCTTAAAACTATAAGACTAAGAATGATAAGAAATGAATGAATTTAAATGTTTCTACCTATTGGTTGATCATATTTATGAAGAATTTAGTTATCTTGTTTCATATATTTGAGAAAGGATGCATAATTGATGTTGGCTAAAGTATTTTTAGGACTAATATTTGCATGTTCTATCCTAGTTTTGCGACTTACAAAATTCTTTTTTTTTTTTGGGGGTGTGGGGGGGAAGGGTGGGGGGGGGGGGGGGTGGGGTGTAATGCCCCTTCCCGATCCATCCATTTTTTTTGGATGTAAAAGTAATTAGATTTAAACTTATTAAACAACAAATGAAAATAATTTATATACATATGAATGTATACGTGTAACTTTAATAATGATATAATATACAAACATAATCAATTAATTAAGTTCATTAAATAAAGATTAATAGTTTAAATAATTAGAAGTTTGATATCATTAATTAATTAAGGTTTATTAAATTAATTTGATATTATAAATAATTAAACATTTAATTTTAATGGAAAATTAATATGCAATGGTTTAATTAATGTAAAAAGAATGGTTATGATGGCTGGGGGAGTTTTATATAGTTCTCAAAAGTATTATGAGGGGGGATTAGGATCTTGGAAAAGGGTGATGGTATGTTGAAAGAATAAGTATCTGGTAGAATACTGAGAGGGGGTGGGGATGAATTAGTAAATTAAAAAACTGATACAAACTTCCCCATCTCAAATTCAAACTCACAAAGTAAACTTTCACTATCAAGATCAATACTCAACATCAACCGATTAACTATTATAACAACTTAACAGTAAACAACTTCAATCTTGTAAACATCAAAATGCTTAATCATATCTCAACATATTCAATCTCTCGATACTTATAGTTATCATGCCTTATCAGAATAGTTAAGTAGTCAATCAAATCAACAAATAAGATCATAACCACAAAAAACATTCACCACTTGACACAAATGTTTATAGGTGGAAAACCCAAATGGGTAAAAACCATGGTGAGATGAGACTCAAAAGGATAGATATCTAAACTCTTATGAAGTTCACCCTATTAGGAGCAAAGCCTATTAAAGCTTTTACAATAAGTCATGTTAAGAACTGATTCTATTAGGAATCACTCAGTTAAGGGATTTACAAAATGGCTTGATGAAAAGAAAAATACCCTATTAGGAGTAACCTCGATAGAGGGTTTGAGAGTTCAAGCTAATTGACCACCTTGTTAGAGGATTTAATAAGTAACCAAGCTTGTTAGATCTTACCTGGTTAGGGGATTTCACTTCTTCTCTAATTGTTATAAAACAACAAGTTTTCTTGGTCTATCTGAATAGCATTGCATTTGCTTAATCAAATCCTTTTAAGCTTCAATCTGCTACTACACAAACTACAGATCCATTCTCCGGTTAGGCAACCACACACTCAACTATTTTCAGCCAACACTTTTCCAACACTCTTACAAAGAACTTCATCGACTTTAAATACAAAACAATTAGGTTGGTAACACAACAAAAACCTAATTCTCTTGTAGAGATTACAAATAAGTCGGTTCAATCTTGACCATTAGAAATAATAAAAATATCTTCACACTCTTCAAGAAAATTCCAACCGCTCCATGATCACTGCTTCATGGGACTTTGTAAGTCATCACGCGATGTGCATTAGATGCAATCCACTTTTCTTATTCCCTAGAAAACAAACAAACGTGAGAAATGAATCTGAACTAATCCTCATACAATGATCACATGTGTCACCATCATTACCACTCATCATTAGATCTTAAACAAACAAACTTGATTGGTTAGGGTTTAACAAAAAACAACTGGTAGGGTTTATCGATTACTTTGCATAGAAAAGGGTTTAACCTTATACACTCGTTTACCAGTTTAGCTCACAAACTTAACATACCAGTTTACAACATCATCCACAAAGATCTTCCTTCTAGTTACAAGCCAATATCAATATCAGCAATATCATAAATACCATTACCGATTCAATTGACATCAGTGACAACATACAATATCATTAATGCAATCTTCATGAAAATGTCAACAAAAGAATGGGAGATGAAGTGAAAAGGAATTGGCCTGAGTGGAAGATTGCAAACTTTTTTTAGACATTGAGGTGTTATGTGCCTAGGTTGGTTTGATTCCCCTTTGAGCAATGTGAATGATTAATTTTCTCTGTTGATGGATGAGTTTTAGTTTGTGAATTTGTCCTTGATTGATGTGTATTTTCTTAATTTGTATCATATGTTATGTTTTCTAGCATGTTTATAGTTAGCATCTTTATTTTCCATTATGTTTAAAAGATGGTCAAAGATAAACCATAAAGAAACTTGTAGTGTTAATCTTTATAGATTGATGTGTGAAATTTGTTTCCTATGATTTATTGGCCATTGAGATTTGTTGCATAATTTATTTGAAGATGGTTCCAACAATGATGTATTTAACCATGCATTCAGCCTTGCCTCCTCCATGTCAGGGCTTATTTGAGGGCTCTACGAAAATTTGTTTAGAGCTACTTTTTCAGCAGTCATATATACTGTAATACTTTTCGATTGCCCAATATTTCACTACATTATATATTTTAGTTTCCTATATATAACATTAGGGTTCATTATGTCTTGTTTTATTATAAATTATTTTTTTTTTCTAGGTTTAGGGCTTTTATAGTTATTTCGTGATCTGGATAATGTATTATACAATAAATTTGCTAGTAATTTTTTTAATTATATTTTGAAAGAATTATATTGTAGTTTTATATCTAGAATGATATTTGGATGGAGAGTAAATAAAAATGACTTAGTCATTATGTATGTATTGTGTTATTTAAATTGATTGAATTAATATAATTAAAACTTAATTATAGACATTACACATTAGGTTTAAATTTACCCTCCTAGGTAACCCTATATTTCATAATTAAACATTATTAGGTTAATGGTAGGTAATTAATATTGCTTACTTTATATGAGAATTGTATTATTAGATTCTGCCAAATAACATTGAATAATAGAATTAAATATATTTCAATATTGTTAATTGAATCCTTAGATAGGTGCATCATTTGAAAGTAATTAGTGTTATTTGAACTGTTCCTTATTATTGTTATATAACCATAGCCTTAAGTCATTAATGCTAATATAAGTGTTATTGAAATTATGTCTTTAATATTGCTAGTTGAATTCAAACTGTTGATTTATAAAGAAAATATGCATTTCCTAGATACATTAGCACCGATGATTACTCATATTTTTGGTAAGGGTCATCAACTTATAGTTTTAGTATGTGTTACATTATTAATGGTAAAATATATCAAAAGATCACCTATATTGTTCTAGTCTCTATGCCATATTTTATAAGCATTAGAAGGTCTTTGAGCAGATTTGCTTTTGCTTTAAGTAATGCAGGGCATACTTATAATGATGGTAGATAGAGTGATTTGATTTTTAGTCATATAAGATAATTATTAATAAGTAATTGTAATAGATGGAACATAAATGCACACTTTTCATGTTTATGGTTAAGTTAAATCTTAATATGCACTTTCTTGTTCAGTACTTTAACTTTGTGTGGAAAAGGATTATTCATACTATAATAAGTCAAGCTATCTCATAAGGTTAACTAGATACCTTAACTTATATCAGTTAATGGAGTATTGATATGTGTTTTGTAGATATTGTAATTCAATGACTCTTGTTTCCTTTATTGTCACAAGTGACAAATCTCCATAGGGGAAACTTTATGTTATCTATTAAATTAATTGATGATAATTGGAGGACCTAGGTGGTATTATAATATTTATATATTTTCTAGTCCATAGACTCTGATCAACTCTAATTGAATGACTAAGGGATTATAGATGATAGAGGTTTGATAAGTAGAAGGAAATTTGTCTAAAACAAAAGATATTCTACATTATAACTTTTGCAAAGACATTTGGTCAAACATCATCATCTTATAATAGTCCATAGTCTGTTCTTGAGATGCAACTATTTTTACCAAGAGATTTCTCTTTGTCCATCACATGCATATAATTAATGTCAACTTATGACAATGTTAAATGTACACATGTTAGTACAAAAGCAATTGAGTTAGTATTTTAAGTCTAGTAAGTTCTTGGCTCTTATGTCTCAGATTGTACACTAAGAGAATATATGATATTTGAAAGTGGCTCCTACTAATAGTGTTCAAGGTTTATAATTTTATTGTTATTTAGTGTCACTTAAAGGTTACCTTGAGTTTATTTACAATTGGTTTCTTTAGTTGAATATGGCAACATATAAATATGTAAAGATTGTACAATTTCCTATTTATAAGAAATGGTACCAATCCATAATTATTCACGTTATATATTAATGGATTTTTATTTGTCATGGTGCCTTGTGTGACTCAACAATTTCTTGATTCACTTAGCAAAGATTAGAAATTGCATTGTTGTCTTTTCTTGATTATATTATAGATAATATCAAGCATGAAAGTCCTTACAAGATAAGTAATATTAGCATAAAACCTTCGTTAACTTTATATATAGAGATATAGAAGAGAAAGGAATACCTATAATTTCATCCTTGATTCACCTATGTAGATGGCAACCGACAAGAGAACTGTCTGAGTTATAAGGCCCTATTAAGGGTTGTGTACCCACTTTTATAGATTTATATAATTTTTTATGTCAAACTACAAAGTCTCTATGGTTTCATGTAGGTAAGGCCATATGTGTTGAGTCCTTGAGACTATAGGTCTAGCCCTTAGGTCTAGCTCGTCTAAGTTTGTTTGGTCTTGTCACTCCTTCCTAATGTTATGTATTTGTACTTATGAGTTTAATTGTAGACTATTATATGATTGACCTAGTTAAAGTAATGATATGATTTATCTTGTTTATAATGTATCTAGCATTTGATAGATCTAATATTGTGCATCTAGTGGTGTAGTTATGTATGTAGGTACAAGTGGCAGGCCGAGCCAAGAACTAAACAAGGAAGATAAAACCTAGAAATGAAGTGACAATTTTGTTAATTGGGTAACGATTAAATTAGAATCATTTTTATCCTTAGTTTCAATTGAAGGTCACAGTGAGCATGATCATAATATTTTTTAAAAATTATGTAGTATGTTCTTTTTTTTTTTTAATGTTCTACTTCTTTGTAATATTCACTTTGGTAATAAGTGTGCATTACATTATTTAATTTCTTCAATGAAAATTTAATGAAATGAAGTTTATTACTATTAAGTAATTAATAATGCTTATTTATATTGGTAATGTAACTTATTTTAATATAATTAAGTTGAATAACGTTGAAGAATAGAATTAAATATATATTTATGTAATTTTAATTGGAATCTGTTATATGCGAAAGTGATTATTATTATTATTTTTATCTTAATTGTTTCTTATCATTGTTAATGAAACAAGTCCTTGATTCATTAATGTCAGTATAAGTATTTTTTTCAAAATTGTGCCTTTATCATTAATTAAAAGTCAACCCCTTGATCAATAATGTTAATAGTAATCTAAACCAATAGGTGTCAGGGTTATGCACCTTTCAGTTGTGTTGGCTCGAGTGTCTTTCGGGGGCTTCAGAGGTTGAGTTTTGATCTTAGGTCTTCATTTTCAGTAATATCATGTTTAAACTTTTTGTATGAGCTTGATTTATGGATGTCTATTGTGGCTTATTAGTCTCTTGTTGTTATCTCATTATTTTTCTTATGGGATTGAGCCTTATTTTTCTCTTTGATGGAAGCTATTATATTTAATGCTTTATGGTGTAATAATCCTTCAGATCTCTATTATGAGGCTTAATGGAATCATATTATGTTGTTCATTTGTTTATGATTCATGTTTCCTTCTTATACCTTGATTTAGGTTTACATATAGGAATAGTGTCATAAGGGAGAGTGGTTCTCCATGGGGGCTAGGGTCCTAAGTGATTTCTAGGATAACCCATTGGGAGAGTTGTTTTAATAAGTGATAACCTCAATAAATGAACATAGGGATTGGGTAGAATTTCACATTAATCAATATAATGGTAGTGCCCCACTCATGGCCTCGAGTATTGTTTTAGGCTTGGGATGAGATTTGGAAGGCCAGGAATGTCAAGATCAATTTCCTTGTCTTCACAAAAGGTATGTTGGCTCCACATGAGTCATGGATGGAGGTCGGTAGTCGATAGAGATTGCCAAGGTAACCTAGGATGGGCATCGAGGTCTATGGCTCAGACTTACAAGGATAAGCTATGCCAAGCTATGTGATGACACTCTTCCTTTTCTAGCACTAGTGTCCTACCCTTGTGTTGTTTCTTGGAAATCCTCTAGAGTTGTCCTTGTTATGTTATTATTCATCTTTGTGGTCCCTACTTGTGGTTATTGTCCTATGGATGTAAGTAGTGGCTTTTCTTTTCTTTAAGCCTTGCTTGAGAAAATGTGGGCCATATGTTTGGGTGGTAGTTGCCTTCTTCCATTGGGTGTTTCTAACTGTTTGTTGCGTGGATTGGGTTTTTTCTTTTTTCTCAAGTTTCTTCTCTTGGATATGGTTTATTGTGTGGATCAGAGATAGTTTCATACATTCTTTATATTGTTTTTATGCTATATGTATATCAATTATGATTGTAATTTTGGACACGCCTATATGGTAGATGATGTAAACAATAATTTTATTGTGATGTCATCTTAGTGAAATGATCTTGTCGGGTTTAAGATAGAAGTTGCAACAATGTTATTGTGTAATTTGGATTAAGCATATGTTAATCATTTATCATTCTAAGGAATTGTAGGAACATTTGGATTTGGGTCCTAAAATGAACCTAGACTTAAAAGTTAAATGAATGCAACTAGTTTCTTATCATATTGTAAATGAATGGAAATGAATCTTTCAGATTACGCTAACTAGCTCATTAATGCTCATTTCTTAATGAATGTATAATTTGGTAATTAGTTTTGATATAGTTTTCTTTCATTTTTTTATGAGTTGTCAAGTAACAATGTTAAGGAACCTTAGACGATAGTTTAGTATTATTTCTTCTGCTTGTGCATTTGAGTTTATAAGTTATCTTTAATTAGAATATTGCATTTGGTTACTCTTTAAGATATCTTAAATAAATAAAAATTTATATTTTCATCTCTTAGTTGAGTTAGATAGGTTAGATCCTCTAGGGTTCCTTGACGAGGCATTACATAATGAGAACTAAATAATTGTTATACCAACAATAAGGAGATCGTTAGTACTTATTAGAAGATCGGTACCTAGAAATTTTCCAAGGTAATATTAATGACATGACACCGTAAATTCTATATGTTTCCACATATCCATCTACCTTTCACAAGAATGATTGCACAAATTTTCAATATCTATATTTCATCATTAATTTAAACACTAAATACCTTAAATTATAACAAAGTGAAAAATAGAACAATTTAAAATTCAAAATTCACGATTTAAAACATGAAAATATTTTAATAATGTCAATCTAATATGACGTGATTTTTACATGAGGATTGATGACTTTAATTTTATTCCAATATTCTCCACCTGCTCTGAATATCTCCTCTAACTTATCCGTCCTTTTGTAATAGAAGAGCTTGAATCTTTTCAACCGCTCGAAACCCTCTCCAACTTTTTTCACTTTCGTACAATTACATAAATGGAACTCCTCAAGGCAAGACATTGCCCCCTCCTCCAATTCAGGAATCTCCTCTAAATCATTGAAACAGTCAATTTTGAAGAAGCGCAGATGGCGAAACCCTCCTCTCTGACCAAAAGCCTTTGGCAGTTCTTTACACTTATCATTTCCTGACAACTCCAACCTCACTAGGTTAGGCATTGTTTGCAACTCTGGATAATCATTACAACTATGCCACGTTAACTCAAGTTCCCTCAGATTTGCCATATCACATATCCAACTTCCAACCGCAAACCTCCACAGTATAAGACTTTCCAGATCTTTCATTGCTGTCATTTTCTTCGGAAGCTCCAATTCATTTTCAGTGCTATTACAAATTGTCAGACGACGCATCTTTACCAGTAGTACAAGTATCCCTTCTTCTATCCTTGAATCCATTTCCTTGTTAACATCTATGGATAGTTCCTGAAGCTGAGTGATCTTCACAAAGTCCTCTGGTCTCATGAATTCGTCGCCTTCATTAGAAAGATCCAACCAATTTGATCGGAGTGTTCTCAAAGCAGTCAGCTTCGATATTCCTTTTGGCACGCGTGTAACACCCTTGCACTCTAAGTGCTGGAGACATTTAACTTCATTTATCCATACTGGTAATATCTGACATCTTTGAGGAAGAGCTAAAAACAAGAGACTTTTTAGGTGTCTCACACACTCTGGTACATTCTCAATTTTTGTATCATTTAAATTCAAGACTTTTAAAAGCTTCATCTTTCCAAGGCTTCGAGGCAATTTAGAGATGCCTGTCCCGCTCAAATCGAGAACACGCAGTCCTCTCATAGCGGTAAACAATTTTGCTGGAATGCTTGTAATCCTCCAATTGTGAGACAATGAGAGGGTGCGGAGGCAAACAAGACGCCTCTCTGATATGGGAGGCTCATTTACATCTCTCGTACCCAGTAAAATCCGACAGCAGTCACCATTTTCAACTTTACAGGCTTCCTCAACTGAAAAAATACATTTATTTTCTTTTGATATGTTAATGGCCAAATCATGCAGCAAATCGTGAGTTCTACAATAATTGGTTAGTTTACAACCTGGTCTATCCTCATACTGTTCCCATAGTTGAAGCAGACAGAGATTGGCAAGCTGATTTATACAATCCCATGCCACGTCCCACTGACCCTCTCCTGCTGGAATATATCCCTCCGCAATCCACAGATATACTAGATACTCACAATTTATCTGCTCAACCTTGGGAAAGAAAGAAAGATAAGCAAAACACGCTTTAAGACGAGCATGCAATGAGAAATAACTGAGTCTGAGAATGGGCATGATCTGATCATCATCGGCAATGACTACCTCTTTAATCCGATGTAGCTTGGACTCCCACTCCCTTGGCATTGTGGTCTTTGGCAGAGATGCAGCTACCATTTTGATAGCAAGCGGCAAATTCCCACATTGTTTTAAGATGTCACGGCCCACTTCTTCGAGCTGATGATTTGGCGCTTCGTTTCCTTTAAATGCATAGAAACAAAATAGACTCCAACTCTCACTCTCTGACAAAAATTGCATCTCATAAATATGAGCATTCAGAATTGTGCAAACCTCTCTGTTTCTTGTGCTAACCAGAATTTTGCAAATCACATTGTCTCCAATTAAGAGGCCAAGCTTAGATAATAAATCTTCCCTTGTTTCCCACACATCATCTAACACCACGAGATATCTTTTTCCTTTTAGATTTTCATGAATCAACTCTGCTGCTCTCTCAGGAGATATCCCCTGACTCCTAATTTGCTGCCCTAAACCTAAGTGGGAAGCTATGTCGCATTGCAACGTGGAAATTGAATAAGACTGAGAAAATGAAAGCCATATACATTTATCATACCTTTCTTTTACGCTGTTGTAAACATGCTGAAGAAGATAGGACTTGCCTATGCCTCCCATCCCAACCACCGCAATAATTGGAGAGGCATTGTTGTCCAGCAATCTGAGCATGTCATCAACTTTGGATTCTATTCCCACTGAGTGTACACTGGGCAGAAGATAAGATTTCTTGCGGGCTCCACTATGAGATGTACTTGGCGATGCTTCACTTGTAGGACAAACTTCACGCAATAGCTTCAGCTTGTTGACATCTTCAATAATAGATCTCATGCGCTCCTTGATGTCCTTGATTTTCCGCCCTATCTTATAGCGAAAAATCAATTGATTACAACTTGGACTACAAGCTCGAGCATTATTTCCATACATAGATTCTATAGCGCATTCCTCACAGATGTCTTCTGCAAGCAAGGAAATAACGCGAATATTCTCCACCCAGTGCTTTACACCCTCCTTATGTGGAGCCTGTTGATCGGCATCTTGCAGAAAGTCCCTTACATATGTGAGATTGTTCTTTAACCACGAGAAATCACCGCTGAAATCCAGTAGTAGGTTTGCCTCCTCAGTTAATTTTTGAACGGCCATCTCCACGGCCATCTCACAAATTTTTCCTGCAGCAGCCTCTCCAAGAAATGCCATGCTCGAAAAATGAGATTGAACAAAAAAAATTGCTCTCACAACTTTCTATGCAGACAAAATAAAGTGAACCAAGGACTTAGAAAATAGAGTTGATGGGCACACAAAAACATGACGCAGACTTGATAAGGTTGGATTCGATGTGACACTGGACATTTAAAAACTAGCCATTTATAGCAACCAATTTCTACTCTTTTCTTGCAATCCTTTTCTTGATACCTACGTTTACAGATTTACATTCTTTTACTTTTCTAGAGAAATGAATAAGGCAATTGCACAGGGATGGAAAATACAAAGCTAAAAAGAATTTTGTTGCTGTAGACACAGTAATAATTCATACCAACATACCAGCTATGATTAGAATTTTGTTAGCTCGAAATGCATGAGAGTTGCCAAAGTGTCTTTCTCAATACCAGCTATAATTAGAATTAGGGACTACAATATCAACCTAACGGAAGAAGGAGAAGCATCTTTGTTTTTTTTTCTTATTCGACTCAAAATATAAAGCTTTCCTGGAAAGCCTCAAGCACACTCAAGTTTTGCAATCACACATTTCGTTATTGACCGACAGAAAACAATCTCTAAAGTAAATCGAATCCAATCTCTACATCGAATATTGTGACGAAAGGACTGAGCCCACCTTATTCTTTGTAGAGCTAATTTTGAATCATTTTCCTTCCTTTCTATAATTCACCTCGGATGTTTCAAGGATAGGACTGAACTAAGGGCATCTTCTCACAACTAAGATATTTAATTTAATGCTTTCTTGGGAATAAAACTTATTAAAGCACGTACATGGCCTTCTCGATATGTAAAACAAAGAATACATTACATTTCTTTCAAGGCAATCAATCAAATGGACGTTCTTTTATGAGTTCCTCTTCAAATTCTGCACTGTTCGAGCATCTATTTTGGATAATGCGAGAATCACTTACAGCTATTTTGGTTCTCACAGTGAAAAATTAAATCTCGACTAAGTCTATATAGTGGAATATATCATGTTCTGGTTGTCTTGAAATCTTTGCATAAATTTATGTTGTGGTTGTGGTTTCTTTTATTTTATTTTCAGTTGAAGCTACTTTGTGAGGGGGTGTTATCTATTAAATCTTATAATTGTTTTTTAATTATATTCATATATATATAAAAAAATGTTAGTAATTTTGAGTTCATCTATCTTTCATCTAATAGAAATTTTAGACAATCACATGCTATTCCTATTATTATAGGTTTAAAGAGGTAAAAGAGGAGACCAGGGCACTGGAGATTAGAGCATTTATACATCTTCAAATAACTTCTAAATCCAAATTGGTAGATTTCTTAAGAAACATTGTTATATTTGTGTTTTTTATCGAAGCAAAATTAAACTTGGTAATATTGTAACTATAGATAGTTAGGTATCGAAGTCCTCACCCTAAAGATGAGAATGGATCTACTCTAGATAAATAACAACATGGATAGTTGTGCAATGAGTTTGGGATTTTAGAGATACTGGGAATTATATACCCTTACAAGATTCATGACACAACTTGATGGAGAATAGTGGATACGACTCATCATGGATGATACTCCAACAATTTTGGAGACATATTGTTTGGGTTTTTTTGGGAGGTGAAACCCAAGAACTCAAGAATTGAACTCAAAATCTATATATTTAGTAGAGATACATGCTCACATGATATACAATTCTGCCTATTATAAAATTTGTTTTCAAAGAGAAGCTTCTAAAGAATATGAGGTTACAATTGGTTGATTTTAATTTTTTTGTTTTATTTTTTATGTTATAAATCTTAACAATAGATGTTAGAAAATAATGTTTGCATTTATAAACTTACAATGTATAATTTTTCAAACCAAATTCAATAGGGGTAAACACTTTAAATTTCCTTATATTACAGATTGGCAAGAAGATCTAATCTTCTTGTGCTGATAAATATTAGTCAACATCTAGACCTTGATTTGAAACAGTTATGCCTCATGGGTGTAAAGTATCTAGAGAGGATGAAATTTGATATAAATATGAAGGGGGGGAGATTTTGACTTAGAATTGTAGCGTCGTAAATTGTACGCACTTGCTAGGGTGGTACAATTTCACACCTAGTTTAGCACCCGCCTTGGCGCATTTGGCATCTTGCATTGCATTTCCCCTTTAGCACTTAATTAATTAAATTAATTAGGTCTAAGGTCCTATTTTATCATCTCCTATATCATAAAGTTGGGCCCTTTCATTAAAGTGTGCCCCTTTTCATTTTATTCCTCCTATACATCATTTAATCAAAAACCCTAATTAGGTCCTATTTCGAACTTGGGGGCTCGGTTTCGGGGGTCAAAACATCTCGAAATCACCTGTAACTTCGGGATTCTCTCTAAAATCATCATATCCAACGGCCCTGAAAATTTGGTGAAAAGTTGTCGGGACCATGGCGCTCAGAGAGGACCATGGCACCCGGAGTGCAACATGGTCCCGGACATTTTTCCCGAAATTTTAGGAGCGCAATCCAATCATAAAATAAAGCTTAACCCCAAGAAATTGGTGGGATATTCAATCTCTAGGTCGGCCAAAAGTTGAAATTATGACCTAGGGTTTCATATATAAAAGCTCTCTTTCTTCATTTGAAAGGATCCGGATTTTTGGCTTTCAAGGACCTCATATGCAGCGAAAGAGCAGATCTTTGAAGACTTCAACAATATTCAACATCCATCTATCAAGCATTCATCAATCTCATTCATTCATTTAGGGCTTGGAAGACATTGAAGAACAATAGGAGATTACCGACTGAAGATTGGCTTGTACTCCTCCCTTGAGGGTTGGGTATGATTTCATGTTGTTTTCATGTCTTTGCATAAGCTTCAATATATCCTTTATCCATGCTTTAGATCACTTTGCATCTTGATTTAGAGTATTTACATTATCATTTACAAGCAATTAGGGTTTACTTTCTAGGTTGCTCTAGTTTGCTTTCTTGCATTTTAGGACCTTACACACACACTAGGTCTGCACACACAATACATTTTACTATACAACTTGGCTATTCGTGGAGGTGGAAATCACCGAAGCGGGGGTTTGACTAAGGCAAAACCCTATATAGCCGCCCAAACACCTTTTCAGATATAAGTGCAGGTTTCGGGACTCGGACGATGCCGGAGGTTGCAGATCTGGGAGAAGCAGACTGAGACCGGCCTTCCCACCAAATTTCAGAACAAAAGACCAGGACAGGGGTGTGGGGCGCCCTGGTCCTGCCAGGACAGGGGCGCTGGGCGCCCTGGTCCTCCTGACAGACAACATTTTCAACATTTTTGACAGCTTTTTCCAAAGTGCAAAACAGCAGTTTCCGGAGCAGTTTCAGGGTCAGAATCAGGACAGTGGCGCTCGCGCCCCCGTCCCGAACATTTGCACTTAGATTTGAACTCCGGGTACGCATTTGCATTCTTTTTTTGTCCTTGTGTTTACAGCTTTCCATCATTTAAGTTCAATCTTGTTATTAGTTCATACTTGCACTTTGGGGTTAGGGATTGAACTTGCATCATTTGATCTTCCAATTTCAACAAAGGAATAGAAATCCTAATAGGTAGCCCGTGGCTCTCTCTTTCACAAGAAGAAGTAGCCAATTGTGTGATACCTCTAGGCTCTTTCGTATTCCGTAATGTGTGTCAAAAGGTAGGATTAGGGCATGTTAACCTAGTCTCGCTTTTTCCCCTACACATTTTGGTGAACCCGACGTGAATCTATCATTGCTTCCTCTTGCATTGCATTTGTTAGATCTAGATCTAGATTTAGTGTGTTTTCATTTCATTTTCATTAAAAAAGAAAAAGAAAAAAAAAAGTGTGTTTCTTTGCATTGTGTGTTTAAATTTTATGCAATTTCAAAATGTCAGATTTTTATTTGCAAGAAGTTCATATTTGTGATGATTATGAGTTAGATGAAGCTTTAGATGAATTTTTGAAACCTAAATATACCAAACCTTCATTTTACCAAAAACTCATAAACATTGTTACTATGCCATTTCGTTGTGATGAGAAAGATAAGTCGAATGATTCCTCTCAAGGGTACATTCGTATCAGCTCTTCCACTAAATCTAGTAACATGGTTGTTTTCAATGATCCCCTCTATGAAGAGATATCTCCTTTTGAATCAAGAGATAAACCTTTTGATAGATATGATCATGCTTTGTGGGATGATACCCTTGATGCCTTTGTGTCTCCTAAAAAATGCTCCCTTCATGAGGGTTCTTTTGTGCAAGAAGATGACATTATCCCTACATTGCCTAGTGATGGCCTTTCCTTTTCCAACAAAATTCCCACTAGAGATGATGAATTAATGATAAATGCTTACCCTTCTCCTAAAGTTTGTCTTACCCATAAGCATCCCTTAGAGAAAGAAGATGAAATAATAAGCAATTTCCTTAATTCTCTCTCCCCTAAAGATCATATTGAACATATTTTGAGGAAAGAGGATGAGTTTAACACATCTATTGATGCTCTCCCTCCTAAGGATGAGGAATTAATAAACAATGTTATCTCCTCTCCCGAAATTGACAATACTTCAAACATTCCTTTCAACAATCTCACTATTTGGGATGAACCATTAGAAGAAGGTATAGATTATTCTCTACCCCTAGCCAGAGGGGATGAAATCAAGATTGGAAACTCCCTTGATAGTTTCTCCCCTTCCTTGAATCTCAATTATTCTCCCTCTAAAAATAAAGCATCTCCCTCTCCTCAACTTGGTTCTACTCATAAGGAAAACCTAGTTCAAAGCAAGATGGTTAACATTTCTTTCAAAGATCTCCCTCTCAAAAGTGAGACTTTAGAGAGTAGTGTTGATCCTTCTCCTAGAGAGTTTATTCCCCATGTAGATCCTGTGATGATAAAGGATGATATGACCTTTCCTAGTATTACTCTTCCTACTAGAACATCAATGCCTATCCCTTGTCTCTCTCCTAAAATTGATTTGATCCGTGATAAGATTTTAGTGCAAGAGAAGACTATCAATAATTCTTTCAACACTTTTGTTCATTCCTCCAAACCATCCTCAATCAATTTGATACATGTGAATGAGACACCTAACAAACCTCTCTTCACTGTCCAAGGTGCTTGTCCTTCTCAAAATTCTCAACCTTTAAATAAGCCTATCTTAGTGGTTCAAGGTGGTTATGCTAATGATTCTTTTTGCACTCCTAAGAAACCCATTATTACTGTGCAAGGAGGTTATTCTTCTAAGAGCCCTTATGAGTATGCTAAGCAACTAACTAGAGAGAGTTATCATGCGGTTGCCCATACCTATAATACAAGAAACAATACGCAACCTAATCCTCCTCCTTCTCAACCTATTCTTCCTCAAGCCCCTCGTATTTCACAAGTTCTTGGTAAGGAATATGATCTTATTGAACAACTTAAAACTACTCCGGCAAAGATATCTCTTTGGGATTTGATACAAACTTCTTCTGCTCATCATGGAATGTTACAAGATGCCTTGAAAGATTTGAATGTTCCTCCACCTAATACATCTAGTAATATAGTGTCTTTGGTTAACTCTGTGATGAATCCTAAAGCTCAAATTGTGTTTACCCAAGATGAGTTGCCTACTAGTGAAATTCAACAACAATATGATCCCTTGATGATTGTGGTTATCATAAATGACACTGCTATAAGACGAACACTGGTAGATAATGGCTCTGGCCTTAATGTGTGTAGCATTAATCTATTGCATAAGATGAATGTGGATACATCCCTTATTGAGCCTGACTCTCATCCCATTCGAGGCTTTGATAATGTGGCTAAGTCTTCATTAGGTATTATCACCTTACCTGTCACAGTGGGACCTGTTACTTTGCCTACTCCTATCCATGTTATGTCTGGAAATCTAACATACAACTTGTTATTAGGGAGACCTTGGATTCACAGTATGCAAGCCGTCCCCTCTACATTGCATAGACAAGTTAAATTCATTTATAACAATAAGACATATACCTTGATAGGTGATACTAAACTTCAGGCTTGTTTGCAAACATCTACTTCCAAAGGGAATTCTTCTAAGCCTTCCTCTTCTAGTGATGACTCGTTAAACAAGATACCTATGGATGAACCATCACCCTCTGATAATCAAAATTCTTTGGATGAGTCTAAAGCTCCTAAAGAAGATCCTTCTCGACTTGAGTCTACACATGAAAAGGCTTTTGATTCTGAGAAGGTTCTCGCAGAAGACGATTGGGGATCTCTTGATTTCAATCCCACCTTTGTAGGTGAGTATAGGGTTCCTCCTAGAGATTTTAAAGGTAAGAAGAAGGAAGAAACTAAAAATCAATCAGTCTTACTTGAACCTATGAGCAATAATTTTGTGGCTGCTTCTCAAACTTCTTCTCCTCACACCTCTAATTATGAAGAGTTTGATTCTTTGTCTTATGAAAAACCACCTTCTCTTCTTGAAATGGCTGATCGTTATGGTCGTGGATTTCGTATTTTTGCTAAGCATGGGTATCATGGAAAAGGTTGTGGTGCTCATGAACAAGGGATAAAAGTTCCTCTAGAGACTAATTTTCACAATTATGCCTTTGGACTTGGCTACAATCCCTGCAAATGCACTAAAGCATCTAAAAGACCATCTCTTAATGTGAATGCTATATTTAGTAGTGACGAATCATCATCTACTTCTATCAACTCTCATTCCCTTCATAAGGAAATCTTGGCGATGAACAAATCTCTTTATGAATCCCCTCAAATTTCTAAATCCACTTATGAATCTTTATCTCCTATTCATCATAAAGTCCTTTCCTCTAGGGATAAGGCTCTAATAAATTACACTCATCCCTCTTCTAAGATTTCTTGTGACTTTTCTTCTTCAATTTTTATCATTTTATACATGTTTTTGATCTCACTTATAGTTGAGCATTTAGCATGTCATATTCAAATACCTCATTCAATCTATCATGTCTTTAAATAACAGTAATGGCTATTATGTTGCTCATCATTATGTGACATTGGTAGCTCATTTACTGGGGGCTCATTGTCATTCGTGATGGTACAATTTCAAGTGCAATCATATTTTTTTGAAGCAACATAATAGCCTAATTTTCTTGTTCTTATGGGGACAAGAGTGATTTCATACATCTCTTCTTTTGCTTATGTCCAAATCTCTCCCTAGAAGATTGTGTAAGTCCTTCTCATTGAGGCAATGATCTTTCCTTATTTTTATCTAAGGATCCACTTTTTCCTATTTTGTGGATGGTGTGGACTTTATTACTTGATGTTATGCCTTGTACGCATTTGTTGTTGTTTGTTCAAGGATTCTCTCTTACAAGAGGTGTAAGTCCTTGACTACAACCTCTTTTGCACTTGGTAAAATACATCCATAATGAATTCACTCTCCCAATTGGGTTAAAAGGAGCATCATCCTTCATTAAGAATCACTTTCAACTCGCAAAAGAAGGAAGTATTGCATTCTTATTCTCTTCTTTGTCTTATTCTAGAAGATGTTATATTTGTCTAAGACAATTCCTCTTGGGGATAGGTGTCTTTTGTACAAAGATCTCTTCTCCTCTAAGGATCTCCTTTACACATACTACAAGATATCCCTTTTCAACTATCTCATCCTTGCTTAAAGAGTACAAAACTCTCTTGCTTGGATCTATGACATGGTTGCATTTTTGGGGTATCTTCTTTTGTGATGAAGGTAGGTATCCTTGTTCTACTTTGCTTATGACATAAACATTACACTTTTTGAGCAATGGGTCATTCTCGAAACCAGAGCACAGACTCTTAGAGCGAGATGTCACCTTTTCGTACTATACATATACAGGTTGTAGCATACTCGGGCATAGACTCCTATGAGGTGCTTCTAACCTCCCTTACACACACATGCACGAGGTTGAGTGGAACTAGCGGCATAAGGCTAGACTTTCTCACTCTCCTCCCTTACATGGATCACCTAGACAGACTCTAGGGGCTAGTTTTTCGTGTCCTTTCTCCCATGGATCACCTAGACAAGATCTAGGGGCGAGAAGTCCATGTTTTCTCTCTCACTATTCTTCTCATGGATCACCAATGTGTGTATTCATGCTTTTTTTCCTTTCTTTCTCTTTTCATTTTGTTTCCATTTACATCCTTCATCTTGTGTTAGAGAAATCCCAAATCCTCATACTCTTTGTTGTGTTGGAATTGAGATTTAGTCCTCTTTCTTACCAAATGATTCTCCATTAGTTTTTGATGTCATATCAAATCTTCTTGTGAGCATTTGTCATCAATATTCTGTAACAATTCGAAGTGGTAAACATGATACCCTGTTTCAACTCACTAAAATAAGCAAGCCGAAACAGGGGGGGGCATATAGCTACCCTCGAATTTTCATCACCTTCCTTAGTAAGCATTAGGTGATTTTGTGATCTAACGTGTGTTTTGTAGGGTGCGGTTCCTAACTGTGTACTGCAGATACCGCTGGGGGCTTCGTTCGACAGACTTATGGATATATCCTTTTTTCAAATAATGTTTACTTTTCTGTACTTTAGCTTGCATATGCACGTAGTGTTCATATGACCGCTAAAATGGGGGCTAAATGTAGCGTCGTAAATTGTACGCACTTGCTAGGGTGGTACAATTTCACACCTAGTTTAGCACCCGCCTTGGCGCATTTGGCATCTTGCATTGCATTTCCCCTTTAGCACTTAATTAATTAAATTAATTAGGTCTAAGGTCCTATTTTATCATCTCCTATATCATAAAGTTGGGCCCTTTCATTAAAGTGTGCCCCTTTTCATTTTATTCCTCCTATACATCATTTAATCAAAAACCCTAATTAGGTCCTATTTCGAACTTGGGGGCTCGGTTTCGGGGGTCAAAACATCTCGAAATCACCTGTAACTTCGGGATTCTCTCTAAAATCATCATATCCGACGGCCCTGAAAATTTGGTGAAAAGTTGTCGGGACCATGGCGCCCGGAGAGGACCATGGCGCCCGGAGTGCAACATGGTCCCGGACATTTTTCCCGAAATTTTAGGAGCGCGATCCAATCATAAAATAAAGCTTAACCCCAAGAAATTGGCGGGATATTCAATCTCTAGGTCGGCCAAAAGTCAAAATTATGACCTAGGGTTTCATATATAAAAGCTCTCTTTCTTCATTTGAAAGGATCCGGATTTTTGGCTTTCAAGGACCTCATATGCAGCGAAAGAGCAGATCTTTGAAGACTTCAACAATATTCAACATCCATCTATCAAGCATTCATCAATCTCATTCATTCATTTAGGGCTTGGAAGACATTGAAGAACAATAGGAGATTACCGACTGAAGATTGGCTTGTACTCCTCCCTTGAGGGTTGGGTATGATTTTATGTTGTTTTCATGTCTTTGCATAAGCTTCAATATATCCTTTATCCATGCTTTAAATCACTTTGCATCTTGATTTAGAGTATTTACATTATCATTTACAAGCAATTAGGGTTTACTTTCTAGGTTGCTCTAGTTTGCTTTCTTGCATTTTAGGACCTTGCACACACACTAGGTTTGCACACACAATACATTTTACTATACAACTTGGCTATTCGTGGAGGTGGAAATCACCGAAGCGGGGGTTTGACTAAGGCAAAACCCTATATAGCCGCCCAAACACCTTTTGAAATATAAGTGCAGGTTTCGGGACTCGGATGACGCCGCAGGTTGCAGATCCGGGAGAAGCAGACTGAGACCGGCCTTCCCACCAAATTTCAGAACAAAAGACCAGGACAGGGGCACTGGGCGCCCTGGTCCCTGGGACAGGGGCGCTGGGCGCCCTGGTCCTCCTGACAGATAGCATTTTCAGCATTTTTGACAGCTTTTTCCAAAGTGGAAAACAGCAGTTTCCGGAGCAGTTTCAGTGTCAGAATCAGGACAGTGGTGCTTGCGCCCCTGTCCCGAACATTTGCACTCAGATTTGAACTCCGGGTATGCATTTGCATTCTTGTTTTGTCCTTGTGTTTACAGCTTTTCATCATTTAAGTTCAATCTTGTTATTAGTTCATACTTGCACTTTCTGGTTAGGGATTGAACTTGCATCATTTGATCTTCCAATTTCAACAAAGGAATAGAAATCCTAATAGGTAGCCCGTGGCTCTCTCTTTCACAAGAAGAAGTAGCCAATTGTGTGATACCTCTAGGCTCTTTCGTATTCCGTAATGTGTGTCAAAAGGTAGGATTAGGGCATGTTAACCTAGTCTCGCTTTTTCCCCTACACAAGAATATTATGAATTTTGTAAAACAATAGAGTTGTGTTGTGAAGAGCTTGTAGCCTTAAGAATTCTTTAATTTATGGACCTTGAGAAGTTTCCATTTTTTGTAAAGGTCTAAGGAGAATCGAGAAGGTTACAGTTAATGGATGTGGAAAGCTTGAAACTCTTCAATTCGATGATTTTAAAAATATTTTTATGATAGAAATGTTGAGATTTTGATTACCAATACATTTAGCTTGTCCCTGTTGCACCAAAGTATCTTTGTGAGAAGTGGTTGCATCATTTGTCTTTAATGCTAAATTTCCAGTGGAGAAATCATTGATAAAAGTATTAGCTATTTCCTCACGAATAAGAGATACTCAAGGAGAAGTATAAGTATGATTCATCTCAACATATCTAAGAGGATTATAGATAGTCTCACTTGAAACATCCACTAAATTTTTAATGAAACCTACACATTCCGTGAATACCTTTAAAAATATCATCATATATCAACATGAAATATATATTAAAGCTTTTAGAAATGAATTCAATGTGGGAAACATATTTGAAACCCTTATTATGCAATACATTAGAGTGCAATGAATCAATTCCAGCAACGTAAAATGAAAGAAGCCAACATTCAACACATGATTTTGATAAATATATCTAATAAATGATGCAATCACATGTTAAAGTGAAAACCAGTCACATTTTGTAAATTTCATAATGAAAAACTAAATCTGAAAGCCTCCAATCAAAAATATGTAAAAATGTAAGGTTTCGTGAACTAAACCTCTAAATTCATGTAATGTAAGTGAATAAATGAAATACTTCAGAACTAGTTACAAATATGGGTCAATTAAATGTATACAAATCATATATGAAAGTGAGAATCATGTAAGTTAATGCAAGCATAAGAGACTTTGGGTTCACCTTAAAATGTAATGGAGGATAAATGGGATTTACTAGTCTAATTATGTAGAGTAGGAATAAAAAAGTCATTTACCATAAAATACATTAAAGAATAAAATAATAGGCCGAAGTTAAGACCTATTGGAAGGGAGTTGGGAGCTATTGTTAAAATATTCTTTATGATTAATGATTTGAGTGATTTTGATCTAATAAAAGAATGTAGTAACTAGCTCTAATGAGGCAGATTAATCATATTCAACATAAATAGTAAGTTATATAATAAACATGAAAACATTGAGTACAAATCTAGAAACAAGGATCATAAAAAATCTTGTGTTTGTAATTTGAGCAAAAAAGTTTAGGATTATGTTGATAGGTGTCATTTTTCTCCAAGTTTCTAATGTGGATATCAAAAATATATTCAGGATCAAGATGCCTCTCTAAGTAATTCACTAAAAAATTATCAAAATATTGTTAGATATTGTCAATAGTTGTCATGGTCCACAATCTTTTACTTCTTTAAAATCTGATTCATTTTCTCTGAATCTTTACTTTCCTAATCTATATTTATTCTCTATTGAGTCTAAAACTTCCATGTATAAATAGATTTTTTCCTTAGTCAAACACTGGCTTTGGAATCAACCCTATAATGAAGATAGATGGAAAGGAAAGATTTGAACTAAAATATTGGATCTAGAATATTATACCTTGCTAGATATTTTTGATGATGATGAAATTGTCTTTGAATAAGACCTAGAAATGTTGATGCAATAACATGACATGATAAAGTAAGATCAATCATTAAAAAACACATATACAAAGATTGTTGTAACTAGAAACCCCATAATTCTCATATCTGAAGAAATTCACTTGTATAAATATTGTAGTAACAACGAAAGGTTCACCATTTCACATCCTTTGTTTTTTGACTCTTGCAAAACAATGAATAGCATATGAGCAGAGGTCCTCATTGACTGCACATGTTATATTAAAACTTTTTCTGAAGGCTTATGAGGTATGGATTGTGTACAAATATATAAAGATATGAACAAACCCATGGGATGGCTTTTGGGATAATTAGGATAAATATGATTCACAACATTCACATTCCTATAGAGTTTCCCTCATTTTCTGGGATAAAGTTTGAAAATCAAAGAAGGTGGGGGATTGGCCTGAGAAATATTAAAACCTTGAATAAAACCTTCTTGGCCAAACAATTTTGGAGAATCTATCAAGGAACAAGTGAAAGGAGTGAAATTTGGAAGGCTAATACTTATGTGTGAACCCTACCATGGAAGATTTCCTTGCTTTAGATCAGATCCTGAGTGACTCTACCATATGGGACAATGTTACTCATGCAAAAGGTATTGTGAGTCTAGGAAAAATGAGGGCCATTGGTAGTGGTACAAAGGTGGATTTTTGGGATGATGGCCTGATTGGAGGGGATCCTCTCAATGATCATTGTGTTTCTTAGTTGACCATTCAAGCTTGCAAGAACAAGTTTGGCATTAAATTTGCTGACTACTAGAGAGATTGGAAGTGGGTGGACATGAGCTCTATTGATCCTAACTTAAAGCATGTTAATATAAAGCTCCACCAGGCTGTCATTAATCCAAGAAGGGAGGACCACTTGGTGTGGGGAGGTACCCCTTCAGGGAGTTATTTGGCGGCATCTATTATCCTTATGTTGGCTCAATCTCAAGAATATTTCCCCCACTGGGCCAAAGTTTGGTGTTCAAGTTTGACTCCTAAAATTAATATTTTTTTATGGATTCTTTTGCAAAATAAAATAATAACCAAATATAACCTGAGAAAGAGGGGATTCTACATTGACCCAACATATGCTACTTATGCCTTAATGATTAAGAATCCATGAACCATATTTTTATTCATTGTCCTTTTGTCCAACCTATCTGGTCGATATTTTTCTAGCTTTGGGGTTTAAATTGGGTGTTCCCTAAGGAGATTCAACACTATTTCAGGAGTTGGTCTTGTAGAACTAAAAATATGACTATAAGAACTTTGTGGGAGTTCTCCTTTCCATATATCCTATGGGGTATCTGAAAGAAAGGAATAATAGAATTTTCAAGAATGCCATTGACTCCCCCAAAGTGGCATGGGATAAGATAAAACACAATCTTATTGAGAATGTGATAACTATTGGATCTCATTATTGCAACAGTAAGGAAGAGTATGTTGTTTTAAGGAGCTGGAATATCCCCACCTACATGGAAAATAATAACAATTAATTCAAAAGAAGGATGTGTTGTTTGTCTTCTCCAACCAATAATTGGATTCAGGCTAACTTCGACAGGGCTACTAAAGGGAACCCTAGGGTAGCTGGTTGTGGTGGAGTTATTTGGAATAGCACATTGGCTTTTGCATGGGGGCAGTGGCCTCCCCCTTAGGGAACCAAACAAATCATTTGGCTAAAGCCATGGGCGCCCTCCAAGCTATTAATTTAGTGCATCGACTGGGAGCTAAATATTTATGGCTGGAGGGGGATTGTAAAAATATAATTAATTACCTCCTTGGTAAGCAACAACTGTCATGGATGATTAAAAACATTATTGACATGGTCAGGGAGTTGCTTGAGGAATTTGATCATTATCACATTTCTCATTATTATAGAGAGTGCAAAAGGAGTGTTGATTGGGCAAATAAAAATTAGGTATGGAGAGGGGGACGTCCCTCAAGTTGCATGTGACATTTTAAATTATTAGATATCATGGAAAACAAGGCAAGATTTGATATCATTTCTTGAAATGGAAGGGGTGGTCATGGCATCATGAAACGGTATCATAATCAACTGAGAGTGAGGTACACTATTAATTTCCATAACATCATGCATTCTTTGTGGGTGCTTCTTTCTATTTTGAGTGGAAGCTGGAGAAATATCTATTTTCTTCTAGGGGCTTCTTCTTTGCTTCTTAAAAAAATAGTCTATAGAGAGAGCGACGTTTGTAGGAATTTACATTCTGCTCATATTGATAAGAAGATAGGGGAAAATCATAAGTGCACAAAGGCTACAAAAATTGATAAATGGCAAGACCATTCCAGGTTTGGGCTATGCTGCAAGCAACAAAAATATTGGATTTCATGGAAATAATGCAAGAAAGAAGACCTAAAATCCCTAGGATTTTAAAAAAGGGGTGGAATAAGGGGACCCTGACCATTGGCAATAGGAAGCTAAAGGTTAATGAAACCATGATCACTAAGGATATGGGTTTTCTGATGGATGGAATCAAATTCTATAGGGACTGGAATCTGTCATATGTTGCTATGAAGAAATTCCCCAAGGACAAGGCAGAGAAAGTAAAACTGGTGAAGGGAATCCACACTTACTACTCCCCTAAGGTAATCAAGTTGCTTTGGCAATGGATTTTGTTTTCTTTCATGGAATTCATAATTTTAGATGGTAGATATACCATAGTTTATAGCTACCATGTTGTTATTCTTAATCATTTCCGGCACAAGCAAAAAATTTCCCTCCCCTACTACCTATTATGTGCCCTAATTTCAAGGATTATGGATGCTATATCTAAACCCAAGACCAATCCATCTTTTACATGAGGGTCTTATGGTAGTTATTTACAACCATATCAAGAACACCACTATTCAAAAAGCTATATCTGAGGTTTTTGAGTCAGAAGAGGATTTGGTTGATTTGCATGATGAAGATGATGAGGGATATGACACAGAGGCAAATATTAAGGTGGATACCCATACCACCAGGTCGAGCAAGTGTAAAAGGTAAATTAGGAAAGAGGAATAGGGTAAAGGGTCGATCAGTCAGAAATAGAAGGGGGAGGACAATGACAGTTTGTATGAGAAAGAAGAGGTGAGTGAAGATGACATAGAGATAGACACCGAGGAGGTTCAAATTATCTCAAGCTAGAAGAAAAAGGGGAAGATGCTAAGAGATGAGAAGTTGAGAGCTAATAAATATTCGACCCTTCCTACCAGCTCCAAGGATCACAGTAAGGGCTTGGTTGGGGAGAACAACCCCAATAAGGAAATCAAGATAGTAGAATGGAAGGAGGTGGGTCTAGAGGTGAACTTGGACCCTGTGGGAGATGAGGCTCAGGATGGCTCCCCTCTGGAGTTTGACCTCTATATCAAAAATAAAATGGACTGCTTCAATAAGGTCTTCTTTTGGGTTTATAAGGAAATAAAAAGCAGAAAAGCCAAACAAGTCAAGGAAGATAGAAAACTTGAAGCTCTAGAAGCTACTAACATCAATAAATTTAGCTCTCTACTTGATTTCTTAAGTGAGCTAACTTAAGCTATCACCAATGCAGAGGAAATCATAAATTCCCAATGCTGGGGCAACTGAAAAGAAGATTGAAGGGATTGAGAAGACTCTCAAAAAGATTGCGGAGTAGAGTTACAAGATTTTAAAGGTTGCCTTTGATAGTATCAAGGTCCTTATCAGCAAATTTGAATGGGTCCAGGGGGAAAAGGTCCTCGAGGACACTACTGAGGAGACAAATGGTACCCCTAAAGATAAGGAAGTAGGTCCTAGAAAAAGAACATGCACAAGTATGAGAAAGAAGCAAAACCAAAGAAAGGACATTGAAGACATCAAGCGAACTGCTGAGACCATGGAGAAATTGGAACTAGAAGATATCGAGTTGATAAAGAGCTTCACCTAGACTTGGTTGTTCTTCTCTATTTTTATTGATGTCTGGTGTTTAGTTTCTTTGTGTTGTGTCTTTCTACTGCTGGCTTTTTGTTTCCAGCTAACTATCGTTTCTATGACTATTGTCTTTTGCTTGTCTAGTGCTCTCTAATGGCTATCTTTTGAATATTTGATGTAAAGGGTTTTAGGGACCCTTCAAAACTTGTTTTCCTCTAATAGAAAACATTTACATTCCTATAGGTGAGAATAGACATTTTATGTAGGGTACTGTTGTAAAATTTTTTATAAGAAAACTTCTATAGCTTCAAATTTTGTGATTAGTTTAATAAATTAGGGTTGATATCATGGTTAGGGTTACACTGAGGCTTAGGGTTACAATGAGGCAAAAGGGTTGAGCAACCACTTAGAATCAAAATACAACGACAACCTATGCACCCCTAGATACATAGTCAAGTTATTATAGAGATCAACACATCTCCAAGCCACAAATGGGAAGGGCATACAAATGCAAAACAACAAAATGGGGATTTTTTTCTTCCTTCCTTAAATTATGGAGTTGCCTTTTTAGGTAGTTTCATTGGCCTAACCAAAAAACAAATTCTATATTTTCATCATAAATATTAATTCTAGAATGGCTTTTCATCTACAATTCCATTGTGTTCCCACTTTTGATGATATTATAGATATGGGCGTCACCATCTATAAATCCCTTGTTGCCAACATTTTGGTTGAGAACTATAATAAAGACAAACATAACATAATAACCAAACCAATGAAAAAACACAGGGCTAAAACAAAATGTTATCAAATGATGCTCGGTAATTAAATCCAAATTCATTTAGAGCTCGAACATGTACCTAAATAAAAATATCCTAATGTTTCAAAATGTCCAGCAACTAGCACGTGTTATACCAAAAGGATATTCAATAGTCCAAAATCATCAAAAACATATGTACACTTCCTTGGGGGAGCTTATCAAACTAGTATTTCAAAAATCAGTTGAAGCTAACATTATTAAATTCCCACATACCATAATTTTCAATGACAATGCACCCAAACTTGCATTATTATTAGATTATTATTTTTAGGCCTTCATATCTTCTAGGAGGTGTTCAAATAAAGTGTTTTGTAGATATTTTTTGCTTCAAGTTTACATAATAATTAAAACAAAGTAAAATAATTGGCTCCAAATTTTTATTTTTATTTGAAATATAAAATTTTATTTTAAAAGTATAAAAATAAACTTTTAGTCTATTTGGCTAGTTTTTATTTGAATCTTGTGTGTGCAGGAGAGGAGAGTTGGGGCTACAATACATATGGCATAATCAAGTTTTATAAGCAATCCTAGTAGAACCCTCATTGGCATAATGACTACAAGGATCAATTGAAATACAAGGCTGCCCGGAAAGCATCCAGCTAACCATAAATTTAAAAATGGAGGGAGAGAGAGGACGAACAAGTGCAAGTGTCAACAAATCCACTATAAGTGTTGCATTCTATGTTTTGGTCAACTCCCATTAATCTTCAAATCTACTATAAAATCCTTCCAATTTACTAAACAAGGTTGAAATGGTATTGTGTATTCTTACATTGAGTGGGTAAGGCTTTCTGGGGCAAAAGAATTGTATCAGCTCTGATGGAGTTCGCAGGCATACATCTCCTTCACGAGATTGCCTAGCTTGTATGGGATTGGGCATGAAAATCTCTTTCATAGGGTTTGCCCAAACATTTTATGGTTCTTACATTATTTTAATTTATTTTTTGATGTCAATTTTTGTCATCAAATTGTACAACCATGCTTTCCATTCCTTCCTACTTCAACATTTTGTTACAAGAGAAAGTACCCAGCGATGTACTATAGAGCATAATTATCAAAGCATATTAAATTAGTTTGTCACAACACTAAGACATCAGTCTTATGAAATACACCATTACTAATTATCATATGGGTGTTGTATCATCCTTAAATGTTTTTCAAGTTCTCTTAACATTGTCTTCAAGGACTGTAACAAACCCCTCACTCACAAGGTTTCCAATTGCATTGTGAATATCATTGAGGTTGACTTCCTCAGATCCCTCTTTGTGTATTTACTCTAGTAACTTTGTTATATGTGTTGATGATCCCCCTGCCTACATCTTTTCCATGAGAAGAATCCTAACTGATGAAACAAGATTGGCTCATCTTATTCTTTCACTGGCTGAAACTCCCATAGTGATGAGATCCATGTCAATGCTCTCAGTTGAATGATCGATGGCAGATTGTTGAAGTGCAACTTCAAGTAGGTGGAATGCATCTGCCACATCACACCTTTTGACCCACTCAGTGAATTGAATGCAGGATAGTGCTTCATTAATTCTTAAATCAACCTTTCAATTTGACGAGGTGTTGTGATATCCCTTTTTCTATTACTAGGAAAGTTGCCCTTACTATGCATTTCAACATAACCACAGATCAGAACCTCTACAACTTCATCAGACGTTTTAGGATGTATATGGTGTCTTGCATAAGTGATATATGAAGTCAGGGTTGGGAGGTTCAATGCATCCAGTGTTTGGTCCTCAGGTTCATCATAATGTAATGAAACAAGATGCCTTGCAAGGCGTCAACTTGTTTGTTCATTAGCTTTATCAGGAACTAGGTAGATGAGATCATACCTGGAAAGCAAGGTTGGAGGAAGTTGGATATTATCAATATTTGATAGTCTAGGGTTGTATTGTGAACTGCTAGGATTGGCACAACCTAAAACCGATGTCCTTTCATTAAGAGATGCTATGATCCCAACCTTTCCAATTGACACTATTTACTATTCCATAACCTCATGTAACATGCTACGAGCATTATCCGACATCTTGTCAAACTTATCTATGCAACAAATAACCCTATCACTCAATACCAGTGCTCTACTTTCTAGAACTATTTCACCAGTTTCAAGTTCCATTGATACATAAGAAGTCAAACCAACTACAAAACTTCCATGACCACTTGTATAAATGCCTTGAGGAGCCAACATATGCACATACAAAAGTGTTATTTTTTTTTCAAATTGACTAGGGACGGCTTATTGGGGCATAAAATTATGTTTTTTGCAAAACCTATGACAAGCGTTGTGCCTTATGAACTATTCATTATAACTCTAATATTATTTTAAACATATTTTTTTGCAAAACCTATGACAAGCGTTGTGCCTTGTGTATTAATTAATGTAACCTTTTGTGTTTCAACTCTAGAGGATTTAGAGGGTGTTTAGCATGTTGAGCATGAGGCTATAAGACAAGATTAGGAACATGATGTGGCCCTATCTAGTAAAGAGCACCAATATAATGTTCTTTTAATTAATAAAATACTTGTAACAATAATAATAAAACCTATCAATTTAACATTTCTTTGTTATTACAATAGACCCCCCTTGCAACAGCCTCCATGTCATGAATACACGAGTACCTGCATACATTAAGATCACTAGCAGAGGGCAAAACAACTGAAGGGGGGAGGGATGATTTATAAAATGATGCTCCACTTATTCATTATTTAGCTACAAAAAAGAAACCAAAAAAAATGATTGTAATCATATTATGACAACCATATTTTTGATAATGTAAAAACTTAAAAAATGAATGTTATATGTTATTGAATGAATGTGTATGTTAATGAATGAATTTAATATGTTAGTAATGGATGAAATAATGAGTGTTATATATTATTAGTGGATGAATGAATTAATGTTATATGTTATTATTGGATGAATGAATGATTAATGTTATATGATTGGGTATGGGGAATTGAGAGTGATGTGTATCTATAAATTGACATGATTTGTGGAAGCTCTAACCTTATGTTCTGTAAACTTTATTTTTCAATGATATAAGTACCTGGTTGCTAGAGTTATGTGACCATCCAACACTTCTGGACAAAGACAAAACACATGGCATCTTTAAATAGGCCAATCCGCACATGCCACTACCTTACAAATTTCAAAGCTCACTAAGAATCTTTTATTTGAATTAAGGTCCCGATTTTAGTCATTTAGTCATTATTTTCATTAGGGTTGCCCATATAAACAAGTATAGTCAAATAATTTATTAAAGAAAGCTTCATGCATTGCGATAGTGGTGAAAATATATTTATGTAGGGTACCTTATAGCAGTTCTCCCTATTCAACGATATCTTGTAGGGTGCCTTAAGGTTTTGACTAAATAAGGTTTAAATTTTACAAATTTGTAATGTCCCCTAGGGTAAATGACTAAAAAAGGTTCTGATTTTAGATGTTGATTGGATTTTGGAAGCAAAGACCTTTAACCTCTATTGATCTGCAACTGCAAAATGGAATCAAAAGATACTAATAATTATATTAAGGGTTGCCCATATAAACAAGTATAGTCAAATTAGTTATTAAAGAAAGATTTGTATAGTGAGATAGTGGTGAGAATATATTTATGTAGGGTGCCTTATAAAAGTTCTCCCTATTCAACTCTTAAGTCCTTGCTCGCAAGATACTCATTAGATTTTGGTCAAAAGATAAATTCATCCAAATCCAAGGTATTCATCCTTAACTCTATTTGTCTTGTAAATGCTAATATTACTAGAGTCCTACACTTCCAATGATAGAATTACCTTGAAAGCAGTTTGGCATTCCTTTCTTCATGGTTCATAATAAATCTTTAGACTATCAAAAGAAAATTCAAATCATAAAAAGCAGGATCTCTAACTGGAAAGACAACTGGTTATCAATGGCATCTAGAATACAAATGATAAAATCAGCTCTTGACACTACTACCAATTGTTACATGGTTGTTTTAAAAGCTCCCAAATCAGTAGTCTCAAAATTAGAGAGTTACCAGAAATTTGATTTCGAAAGTAAATCTAGATTTAAAAAAAAAATGTCTAATCTCATTAGCAAACATGAGTTTAGATTTAAGTCTAAAGGTGGGTTGGGTATTCACAACATCTCAGTGATAAATTTAGGTCTAGCTACAAAATTGGTTTAGCACATGTACAATAAGCCTCATACCAAATTATGTAAATTTATGCAAAAGAAATACCTTTATTCTTCTAATCCTAGAAATAAGTTTACAGTTTCTAATCCTTAATTTTATTATTATTATTTATTATGAAATCATTAAATTATATTTCAAAGTAGGGACATTATAGTCCGCCCTTCCCAAATTTATTTTTCCTCAAGCAATGTTAATTTTAGTTTTCTCAAACAAAGGTGAGAAGCATGAAACATCTATGACCTTCATATCCCATTTGGTTCACTCTTGTTATTCTCATATTGTAAATTAACTAAAAATAGAGAGCCAAACATAGAGCATACACTTGAAAATACAAAGCATACACATGGATATATGAACCACACAGAGTATACACATGAATATACTCATTGTTAGACCCTTCTTATTGGTTAGAATGCATTCATTATTGTATTGCTTGAAAATAAAATATTGATCCATAATTGATTGATAATTTATGTATTGTACTACTTGGAATAAAAATATTGATCGATAATTTATGTATTGTATTGCTTGGAAATAAAATATTACAAATATGCAAGTATAGGTGGTATTGAAAAACCACCAGAGTTCTGCCATCCCCCCCCCCCAAAAAAAACCACCATCCTAGCCAAAAAAAACCCTACTACATGTAGAATCGGCATACTAGAACTACTAGCAAAAATCCACACGTACATATAGAATTGGGGAGAAAATAGTCATAAAGAAAAAATATAAAAATAGACAATGCAAACTCCATAGGCCATGGAAGGATTAACCTAGAGGCAGCCTATACTCTAGTTCCTCATAGAAGTTTGAGAGTCATTTCATTGCCTGGGATGTCTGGGGTCTTGTTCGCAACTCTCAACCCACCTCTTCTCATGCCACTTCATGAAGAACCCCTAAAACCTAATGACATTGGTTCAACCTTTTGAAAGTTTTGAGTGCCTGACACCCGTGAAAAGAAAGAGCTTTGCATCTTGCCTTCAAATCATCACCAACCTATCAAATGAATGGTAAGGGTGTCATCGAACCAACTACCCCTGCCTCAAGAATAATGCCCATCATTGGGACCACACGAGAAAACACACTATCCAGGTTTAATGGATACCTTGAGTCAATTACAACTCTCAAGGCATTTTTCATCTTGTCCACCCCTATCTCAAACTGGAAACCTTAGGTTGCAATCAATGAATATGCCTCCTGGTTCTTCCTATAGAGATGAGTTACATGGACAATTTCCTCTCCCAGCAGCATCTCCAAAACCTCATACAAGTGCTCATCCTTAAATGAAAACAAACCTTTTAGCCTCCTATCCGTGAATCATCCAAGAAATGGGACTAATTTCTTGTCAGTATGGAAGGAGAAATTGGCTTCCACATTGTGTAAGGCACCCAAGACAACTCTACATACAACATTATACCAATAAAATGGTACTCCAACAACACTCTCTCAAGTCCAATCAATATTTAAACACCTCACACTAAATTATGACAGCCATTCGCCATTGACTTTTATGACAATCTTTGCCATCATTCCTCTGAATGTTATAGTTCATTCACATAATTCATGCGCACAAGATGACATTAAAGAATATATTGCCATTTCGCAAACCCACTTTCTTCCTCCTTTTAAAATGGCGACCTTTTCGCCAATTATCATGTGGTAATTGATGCCCTTCGCAAAATAGCGTCGAGTTTGCTATTTTGCAATCCTTTCTTTTATCTTTCGTGAAATGGGGATGTATTCACCATTTCACAAATTGTTATTTTAGCTTTGCAAAAACAACGACAGGTTCTCTATTTTGCATCCTTCATATTTAGACTATGCAGAATAGCAAAAGATTCGCCATTTCATATCCTTTGTTTTTTGACTCTTGTGAAATCAACATCCGACGATGTTGTTGTATGTGCGATGATAATTTTGTCAAATTGGCATGCTCCACATCGTCGCAATTATGATGAACTAGTTAAATATCCAATGAAGTTGTTGTATGTGCGATGATATTTTTGTCATAATTAACAATGTTTTGTGTTGATTCTTCATCGCAAGACTAACAAATTTTTTTGTCAATATTTTGATGAAAATAGCTCGCATTTTTTCGTTACACCATCCAACGACACTTGGTCAAGAGTTTGACAAAAATAGGAACGTCAAACAAGTGACAAAATTTTAGTGATTAAATTTTTGTTGAGTATTTCACCAGTAATCCGAAGATAGTTCGTCAAAATTTCAAAAAAAATGCATCGGAAATTGGTGCCAAATATAGTTGTGGTAACTACCCCTGTAGCTATTACTGTATCAAATTCTAGATAACCCCTTGTAAACCTTCCTTTTTGTGAACTAGATGACTATGCACTAATATAAAAGATACAATAGTAGCTCTAGGAAACTAGAATTTGTATGTTCTAGTGACTACCTTCTAACTACATCAACTCTAACGTAGCCATTGGCAAATTCACCTTTGTGAAGCAAGTGATTGCCTATTAGTTTCTTATAGTATCTATTTATCGGTCATTAGCATATTCTAGTGACTACCTAACACTACATAAATATTCCAATGACTCACACTTGTGAAGCTCATGCTTAAGAATATTTATAGTAGTGAACAAATGGATAAGTATGTAACACAATCGACCTATTTAGAAGTCTATTCATGTATTCTTTTCAGTCTAAGGTTAAGCTTTACAAGCATATAATAATCACATAGAACTACCTCAAGGTGGCATCAACTCAAAATGTACCCTAATGAAAATACCAACTATAAGGTAGTCAACCCATTCACTTCCTTTAGCTTGCTAATTAGAATCAAATTATGTGTTTAATATAAGCTAACATGTTTTTGTAACTCTTTTATAACCATTTATTACCAAATTTCAGCCTCATTTAAATCCTATAAAAGAGGAAAGGTCAAGAAAATTAGGAACAAACCCAATCCATAGAGTTATTTCCACTCGATCCTTCCCTTATGGACTTGAGGACATACAAGCATCATTCACCAAAGAACCACCTACATATGCACTTTCAAATGAATCAAAGTCACATGCAATTATCCTCACAGTGTTTCTTAAAAGATAACTACAAATAAGTTCCTATAACCAAGGTTCTCTTACGTACTATGTCTTACTCCAATAGGTTTTGCTTAAACAATTTCTAATAGTTGTTAGTACTTAATGGCCAACAACGGATTTTGTAACCATTAAACAACCTTTACCACAACACATATCTTAAATATATTTCTATGTTGAATTAGAATCTTTGTAATATTTTTCAAAAAAAACTCGAATAAATAAGGTTTGTTTTATCAACATAAGAGATAAGCTTATTACTCAAAGGAAATTACCTTATTTTACCTAGATACATATAAAAGTCTTTACCCCAATATGCAAATACCATTCTAGAATTATATATAGTACATTTGTTTTATTTTGGAAGAACACAAAAGTATGTATATATATTAATCTAATAAAGTATAAGAGTTGAATAGATATAGAAACAAAAAATAGGGAGAAAATCTTAAATAGGTGATGAGAAATAACAAAACCAACCCAAAAACATGGTTTCCACCTACAAACTATATGCATTTAACTAGGATAGATAAGCAAGTAATCCACAATAGAAACACCAAGATAACAAGAGAATAGACCAAGTGACAAGGAAATATAGAATATTTGCAAAGCTTTTACCATCCAAAAACATACTAAACCCATAGAATAATAGGCCAAAATTTTAACAAAAGGCTTGGGATGAAGTCCCATAAACCTCACTCCTTTGTGGTATCTTTAATTTTCTTTACAAACTTTTTGATGTCCCTAAAATCCATGACTCAAACCTTATTAATATGTTCATCGGCCTCTTTCACACCCAAATGAAAATTACATTGGAGGATCTCGAGATGACCAAAAAATAAACTTTTCATCTTGTAGGACTAAGAATTATGATTGCCTTCTTGATTAATGAGGAGAGACAATTCCCTATACCTATTCTAGATAGCTCCAATCCTCAATGAGACAATGTTATCTGTAAAAGAATACAATGCTCTACCCAATGTTTGATCATGTTGGACTTTAATAGAAATCTTTAAAAAATCATACATTGATATTATTTTAGGCTTCTTTTAGAGTTCTACTCTTTGGAATAATATGCCATTATTATTCTCTCCTTCAAAAAGGTCTAAACCCCTCACAACCACCCCAAAAGCATGGTTAGCATTGAATTCATCATGTACAAATTCATATGTAATATGGGACAAAACATTATAATATTGATAGAGGTTGTAGCAATTGAAAGGAAAATGGATAGGAGTTGAGATGGAAACAAGGCACAAGGAGATTGAGGAGAAAGGATGTGGTCTCCAATCAAGTCACTAATGGCGTCTTCCACCCACTAATGGCATCTTCCATGGATGAAGATTTGAAATAAAATTAAAAGACTCAAAAGATGTAAAGAATAGATTGAAATTGATACTAGGGACTCCCAAAATCTCATTGGTATTTGATCCTATAATTGTATGATGCATAAATTCTATTTGCCTTATTTACTGAATTCACCGTGACAAAGAAAACTAGCAGTAGGCAAAAATGAACAAACTTAAGCTTCCCTGGCAATATTAAAATTAAGTTGAAATGAGAAAGATAACCCAATGGAAAAACTTAAAAGGTGTAGCCACATGTGTGAATTTTTTTTCATGAAAACAATTGTAGAAGAATGTGAAGATGGAACGTTTAGAAATGAACATTAATTAATTTGGTAGGATTTGAAGACTTCATTCTCATATATAATAAAGATTTTCAATTTCACATTACACTTGAAAGAGCTCCACATACATCTCTTTATTTTCATGGCTGCGTGATCTAATATCTAGCATGGGAAAAATAAATTGCATCACACGAGTTCAAGTGTGATAAGTGACACAAATGATGAGCTAAGATATAAAGTCGAAAGATTTCAGTAGGAATGTGATGTAACAACATGAAATGAGATCACCACAAAAAAAATAGAACACATCAAATCTACAAAACTAAAACATAGGTTAGAAAATATTTAGTTTAAGTTTTCCCTCAGTTCCTACACCAGATCTACAATATTAACAAGCTCTTCGTGTGAGAAAAAGGCTTCCCGACTATTGAGATTAGCTCCAATATTGACAAGATAGTCTGCAACTTTATCTCCTTCTTTGTATGTATGATAAATTTGATAATTTTGAAAGAAAATAATTATTTCCCATTATTTTAAAAATATGTATTTTAATTGCTAGTTTGATGACTATTTATGAGCTAGAGCATTGATAGTTATCAGCGAATATCCTTCTTCAATAAGTAGATTGGAAATGTTAAGCCTCTTTTCTATGTTAAGACCTAACAGAGCGGCCTTAGCTTCTGCAATATTAATAGAACCATCTAGAATTTTGTATTCTAAAGCTTCTAAAACCCTTCACTTATGTGATCTAAGAACATGGTCAAACCATCTAGAATTTTGCATTCTAAAGCTTCTAAAACCCTTCACTTATGTGATCTAAGAACATGGTCAAGAGCCAAACTTCCAGGATTACCCTTTGCAGCTACATCAAAGATATTTTTTGTGAATCCTAAAAGAGATGGTTTACACTTAATTGACTTTGTATCTATCTTTCGTATAAAATTCCCCAATACCCTCCCTTTGAATGGGGGGTAAGAGTATTTTCATTTTGATGACATATGTGAATCCCAAGAAGTTACCAAGGAGGATAAATGCCTTGAATTGGGAGTTGAGGCTTTGACGTTTTTGAAAATTACTTTTTCAGTTTCTTGAATCACATTTTTAATAGAGTGAGATTACTTAGGGAATATCCTTTTATTCCTTTCCCATCAAATATTTAAAATTAATATAGGTGGATAAATGACCCACATTTCGACCAAAAAGGACTTCTAGTGAAGTGAAGGCGAATTCTCTAGAACTTCTTGTAAATTATTTGGAAGTGGAGTTGTTCAATGTAGTTTTCTTTGGATCCATTCCCCAAAATTAATATGAAAAATTGCATTACACAAGGAGGTGGTCTAACGTTTCCATACTATGATTACATAAAACATAATTAAAATTTTGAACTATTCCCAAGTATGCAAGTCGATCACTCGTAAGAATTTTGTGATAAATTATAGCCCACGTAAATACTCTAATTTTGGGGAGTGTAGTGTCCCTCCCTAATTCACCCTCTATGAGAGGTTGTGATAAACACTTTTAGATTTTTTCATGTTCTAAATGCTTCCTATTGATGAATACTAAGACAGGGGGGGTGAATTAGTATACCAAAATTTACTAAACTCAAACTTCTAAACAATTTAGCAGATAACCAGTAGAACAGATTCACTAATAAACCGGTTAAGATAAATGAAAGACAAATAGCAAATAAAGCATTCACCCACAAGAGCACAATCACCATAACACAAGATGTTTGATGTGGAAACACAAATGGGAAAAACCATGGTGAGCAAAAAATCACAAGTAACTATCTATAGAATAGAAATCAGACTGGTTAAGGTCAGACCAGTTAGGGTCATACAATATTCTTCACCAGAACAAATTATGTTAGGAATCTAGATCTCTGTTAGGAGATAGGTCCTATTAAAGACTACATTGTGAGAGGATTTTAGTTTCACAATTGTGAACCACCTTGTTAGAGGATTTACAAAGGCTTTCCTAGGCCTACCTAGTTAAGGGTTTCAGACTTGTCAAAGATGTGACTAATCAACAAGTGAGTGATCTAGATACTAGCACAGTATGCTTGGTTAGATCCTTTATAGCTCACTGTCAATGCATTTCAACATTACTTCAGTCTTCAATATCTCCACACTCTTTTTCTTTACACAGACCTAATCTTCTCTTCTATGATCGCACATACAAACCCTCATCCCCTCCTAAAATCTTAGACATGATGTCCATATAAAGGAGCCCGATTTCATGTTGGTCCAATACGATTAAATTACAAGTTCCTATGTTCAGTGCATCTAGACACATTTGGTAACACAACACAAAATCAATACCAAAGTGTCGGTGGATGATAACTCATCACAGAAATACCGGTTGGTAACTCATCACAAAGTAATACCGGTTCATACAATTTACCGATTACCAGTTGTCAAAAATGAAGACTGGAAAAATCTTAACTACCACTTTGTTCCTTCGTACTACTTGAGATTCTAGAACCGCTTGAGGTCTTCATACCATTTGAGGTCTTCATACAATTTGAGACCGGTAAACATCTTCTGCAGAACACCAATAGTCTAAAGACTATAATACATAATACCAGTTGGAACAAATACCAGTTGAGCATAACTCATACATCAAGAAAGTGTACACAAAGCAAGTGTGTGTCCATCAATGACAATCACAACATCATCAAAATGCCAATAATCTCCCCCTTTGGCATTGATGGCAACACTTAACAAAATTTTGACATCTAAGGTGTTTTTACAACAAAAATATGCCATATGCAAAATTAATCCCCCTAAGCATATACACTATCCCTTTGCAAAAATTACAATGTATACTACTCCCTTAAAGATGTAACATGAAAGTATACATGAAATGGTAACATTGACCAAAATTTTAAATACTACTCCCCCTTTGCCAACAATGGCAAAGTACTACCAAATAACCCCTGTGTCTCATTATTATTAAAATTGAGTAAATGTTTATGACAATAAGGAATGAAACTTGTCAAAAACAAATTTAAAATCCTGCATAAAAGTCTTCATGGTTAATGACCATGAATCAAGTAATGAGGTAGAAACCTCACTCTCAGTCTGCATCTGAGATACCCATTCTTCCATGGCATCAATGGTACTCATCTCTTGAGTTACCATTAAGGCTTCCATATTCAGAAAGCATTTCTGAAGAATTTGCAGTCTAGGAAATAAGACCAGTTGAAGCTCCTACAAATCTCTTGACTGATTGTTGATCTCTAATTCTATCCTGGCAGTCTGATGCTGATAATGATGAATTTTTTTCCCATATGTAGTGAATGAGTCATAGGGAAACTTGAAACTGTTGATGTATGCTTGGAACTCCGATTGGATTTTATCTTTCTGTTTGAGCACATCATCACATAATAGATGGGGTTGACTGACTTTGTTCAACAGTAGTTTGCCCTTATCCATAGCAACACTTACATCCTTCTATTGTTTCTAAAGTTGAGACCGAAGCTCATTCAGTTTCTTGACTAAGGCAGTGTTGAGCTCCTTTTCATGCTTCTTCTTTGCATTTTCTTCAACAACTTCTTCCAAGAATTGGACTTGGTCCTCTACAATGGTACATAGAAGTTTAAGCTTTGATAGAGAGGAATCGGTACTGGGGAGGTTAGTACCGGGATTCAAACTGGTAAGAGTATCAACCGCAATTTGAATAACATCTTGTTCCTTCTTCCCCCTCAATGCTTCCAATCATTCTTGTGCAAGCTTTATGCTTTGGAGCAGCTCCGATTCATTTGCAAATTGGAGATCAATAGGACTGGTGATGTCAATTGGTTTGGCTTGACCGCCGGTTGCCTTCGGAGTCTCCGCTTGTTTGGCTTGTTTTGCTTCTGTCTCCTCTACTGCTCTTTTCTTTTCTTCTTCTTTCTTCTTTTGTTCCTCTTCTTGTTTCTTCTTTAGTTCTTCCTTCTTCTTATCTTCTTCCTCCTTTTTCTCCTCTTCTTTCTTCTTCTCCTCTTCTTTCCTCTTCTCCTCTTCTTTCCTCTTCTCCTCTTCTCTTCTTCGTGTTTCAAATTGTCTTCCACTTTCTTTTTCTCCTCTTCTTTCTTTTTCTCTTCCTCTTTCTTTTTCAATTCCTCTTTCTTTTTCTCTTCCTCTTTCTCCTCTTTCTCCTTATCAGCCCTTTCCTTGTCCAGTTTCTCCTTTTCTGTTTTCTCTTTATCCCATTTCTCCTTCTCTTTGTCTGGAGTGACATCTTCAACATCCAATGCATCCACATTAATAGTGTCAACCTATTTTGTAACTCTTTCTCCTTCACCATCATATACCTCATCCGATTTGGCTGAGGATAGGTTAGGTTCTTCTTCAACTTTCTTATTGGCCTCAGACACTTGATGTAATCTAACAACAACTTTTGTATGTAGATGAGTGTCCTTCTCCACTTTAGAGGTTATGCCTTCTAGCAACCCGAGTCTTCTTCTTCTCATGAAGAAGAGACCTTTATTCTTTTCCATTATCTCAAACAATTCAGAATTGGAGGCATCGGGAAAGTACCGAGCAAAGACTTTCTCCCTTATTTCCTGTTCTTTCTCAATGGCAATGCGCCATTTATTGTCCAAAGAATTTTATAAAGAATCAAGTGTCACCAATCTAATTTCATATGGCGACCGAGCATTAACACACAGATATTTATCGTTTCTTGCTCTACTTCTTCCTTTTCATTATCAAAAAAATCATCAAAATATTCTTTTGTCATCAAGCACAATGTGTCAAAGGCTTATAAGAAGAGATGTCTATATTTACCGGTGTTGATGATGCAGGTGCATTACCGATAGACTTAGCCTTCTTGCTTGATTGCCTAGTTTTCTTAGGCTGCACTTCTAGTTCAGTATCCTTTGACTTCGGTGAGTTGTTTTTGGTCTTCTACTTCCTCTCAAATACTTTAGCGGGTGCAACTTTGGTTTCTTCTTGGCAGGTGACTGCTTGGTCACTTTTGGGTTGGCTAAGGTAACCGTTGCAAATACCGATGGCACTGCCTTTCCCTTTTTCACTATAGGATCTTCAACTGGTGTTACTCTCTCCAAGTAGGTGTCATTTCACTTTTTATTAGCATCTAGAGGTGAGGCAATCGGGGTAGAGGCATACCCATCCAACATGTCATACATCACTTCATACCCCATAGGTTCTATTACTTCCTTTCTTGGCTCTACCGCTTCCATTATGCATTCATCTACCTTTATGATAAAGAAGATGTCATCTTCATATTTCTTTACAATATCTCTAGAAATCCTGATCCTTTGGTTCATTTTCTGCCTAAATTCATCAAGATATTTATTCAGAACCTCAGAATATTCAGGTCCCACCACTTGGAGACTTTCCCTAATTTGCTTAGTGACCAATTGGTCAACATACCATTGAATATCACCTACTCCAAGAAAATAGCCTTGAAAGTAGAAAAATAGACCGACCAAAAGTTGTCCAAACCTGAACCTTAAAGCAATATCCTGTTTAATGGACTTCAGGTTCAATAGTAGTTGCTTCTGCAAACAAGTACACAAATCAAATGAGGCATCTTCCTGAATCATTTTGTAGGTGGCATTTACTGCTGCAGCGGGGAAAAAGTTTATTGTATTGGCATAAAACACCCGGTAGCCGATCACCATGCAAGCATACTTAACCAAGTCATCTTTGATGGGGTTGATAGTCATTCCCCGTTGGTTGCTCAGAGAATCGGTGAGCTTAGTCATTTAAGTCTTGATGACCTTCCTTAAAGTTGGCACCTCACTAATGTTACAGAAATCGGTGACGACATGAATTGCTTCTGATGTGATATTATGTGTCTGCTCGAGGTACATTTTATCACCGTGTTCTCTGCTTAAGATGATGTGGATGTGATCTTCCATGAACTCTTCAAGAAAATAAACTGCATTGTGTAGTTTCTTCCTCTCTAGGATGCTATATTCTGATTTGATTTTCTTGTCATCCCCACATAATAGACCTAGCTGGGAATGGATCACTAGGGATCCTAGGTCTTCCAATTTGCAATCAATAGGCTGAAATATCTTTCTCAACTATGACTCCAATGGGTATCTAGGATAGGGCATTGTATTTCATCTTCTTTTGAATAAAATTCACCGAGTCTACAGGTGCAGTAGAATTGGAGTGCGATGCAGAAGCCATGACTAAATGATAGACAAAATTTTTGAGAAATACCATCACACTTTGAAATTTAGGGTTTTGCAATGTTTCTCACAACACACCACTTCGGTTGTTGGATTACCACTTTGGTGTCCTTCACCTGATTGATTGAAAATGATCTCTGAATTCTTCTGCAAGATTTTTAATTCACTTTGACTTGCTAGACGAATTGCTCTTGTTGCTCTACACTTGAAAATTCTTCGCTCGAAAATAGATATGTGAAAATGGCATCAAAAATCCCTTTTAAACAATCTTTCACCTACCATAATTAATGCTCCACCGCTAGCGTACAAACCCTAATTTTTCCTTTTACCGCTTCAAAATATTCTATCAATTAACAAGTAATGTATACTGGTTATGGTCTTTATCGATATAAATTGGGGGTTCAAATATTTCACCAATATGCTCCCCCTAAGCTTTTCTGAAGCTCAGTTTGTCAATTCAAAGACTTCCACACTAGGTACAGAAACTAGTTCATCTTGTGACACTTATTCAGGTTTCTTTTTCCATGTTTTATTCATTCCCACTTGAATAGTTTCAACATCAATCTTTCCTTCTGGAGTGATTGGTATATTTTCCGATAGGTTCTTTCTCATTCTGTAGGTTCTGGCAGTGTGTCCCGGTTTGTTGTAATGATAGCATACCATTCTAGGTGTTCTCCATGGTCCATTGTTCATACTACTATTCTTCCTTCTACATGTTGCAGCAATGTGACCGCTACCATGACAGATCAAACATGTTTCTCTCCAACTAGTTGTCGCTTGATAGCCACCACCACCTGACTGATGGTCATAGGCATTATACTGGTTTGCATTCCGGTTCACAGTGGGTTCTGGGATAACTCCTTGAGTCCTTGGAGGGTATCTCCTAGTGTTGTGCAAAACCGACCTGCATTCAAATGCTCTATGCCCAAAATTGTTGCAAGCATAGAAGTTTCCATTGAATCTATTGGATCTAGGCTTATTGTTTAGAAAATAAGGAAAGTTATTGTAGGCCTTGCTTCTACACACATTAGCAGTATGTCCTTTGAGACAATTAAAGCAAAAAACTTTAAACTTTTTCTTACCTTTATCCTTTGATGTTGGTTTCTTCTTTGATGCTACATCTTTTGTTGCAGAGGTCTCACCTTCCTCATAACTCGAGAAACCAAGTCTAGTGGTATTCTTTACTGGTTTTGTTGATTCAACCTTTTGCTCTAGCTTAACAATACTCTAATTGAATTTGGCAAGTATCTCATTTGTTTCAGTAAGTTCTTTGGAAATAGAATCATTGGATTCCTTCAAGGTTGCATTCTCTGAAATAGCCATGTTTAGTTCACCTTGCATTTCTTCTTTTTCCACTTTACTCTCTTGGAGATGAGCGGTAAGGCCAATGATTTCTTGCTTCAGCTTGGAGATCTTATGATCTTTGTCTTTTACCAGATCTTTAGCTTTCCTTTGGTTCTCAAGCTCTTGACATATTTTGATAGTCAGTCCTTCCAGCTCCCTTATCAAGTTGGCATTAGATTCAATCAGTTTTTCAACTTCTTCAACTAGGGCATCCATGTCTACTTCATTAGAAGAACTATTTTCAGTAAGCTCCATTAGTTTCTCAGCATGCTCTCTTCTTTTTTCCAGAGAGGCTCTATACTTGACTTTGAGTTCATCATATGCTCTCTCAGTCCGAGTGAGGCAATGAGTAAGTTCCCTCACAGTGAGTTCCCCCATATCTCCTTCCAAGTGGTTAGACTTATAGAAAGGTTGCCTCTGATACCAATTGATGAATACTGAGAGGGGGGGTGAATTAGTATACCAAAATTTATTGAACTCAAACTTCTAAATAATTTAGCAGATAACCGGTACAACAGATTCACTAATAAACTGGTTAAGATAAATGCAAGCCAAATAGAAAATAAAGCATTCACCCACAAGAGCACAATCACCATAACATAAGATGTTTGACGTGAAAACCCAAATGGGAAAGACCACGGTGAGCATAAAATCACAAGTAACTATCTACACAATAGAAACCAGACCGGTTAAGGTCATACAATGTTCTTCACCAGAATAGATCCTATTGGGAATCTAGGTCCCTGTTAGGAGATAAGTCCTGTCAAAGACTACCTTGTGAGAGGATATCAGATTCACAATTGTGAACCACCTTGTTAGAGGATTTACAAAGGTTTTGCTAGGCCTACCTAGTTAAGGGTTTTAGACTTGTCAAAGATGTGAGTAATCAACAAGTGAGTGATCTAGATACTAGCACAATATACTTGGTTAGATCCTTGATAGCTCACTGTTAATGCATTTTAGCATTACTTCAGTCTTCAATATCTCCACACTCTTTCTTTTCACACAGACCTAATCTTCTCTTCTATGATCGCACATACAAACCCTCATCCCCTCCTAAAACCCTAGACATGATGTCCTTATAAAGGAGTCTGATTTCATGTCGGTCCAATAGGATTAAATTACAAGTTCCTAGGTTCAGTACATGTAGACACATTTGGTAACATGACACAAAATCACCGCCAAAGTGTCGGTGGATGATAACTCATCACAGAAATACCGGTTGCTAACTCATCGCAGAGTAATACCGGTTCATACAATTTACCAATTACTGATTGTCAAAAATGAAGACTGGAAAAATGTTAACTACTGCTTTGTTCCTTTGTATTGCTTGATATTCTCGAACCACTTGAGGTCTTCATATAATTTGAGATTGGTAAACATCTTCTGCAAAACACCGATAGTCTAAAGACTATAATACATAATACCAGTTGGAATAAATACCAGTTGAGCATAACTCATACATCAAGAAAGTGTACACAAAGCAAGTGTGTGTCCATCAATGACAATCAAAAAATTATCAAAATGCCAACACCTATTTCATTCTTAATATGAAATTTCTCTTTGACAGTAGTGGATTCATTATGATTATTGTGTTGATTGAAAGCTCTAGTGTGATTATTAGAGTTAGGACTGTGTTGAGCTTTGTGATTATTGTACTATTTAGGACATGTGGTTCATTATAATTTTTGAGGATGATTTACCTTGTGCTAGACATTTCATATTGACAGATGAGACATTATGATGTCATGTGGCTAACAATATAGTCAAGGCTATTATAATGAGGGACTTAGGATTGATGATTTATATGCTCTCATTATGCATGTGAGGTCTATATTTTGTTATGTACTAACCTCAGTTCATGTTTTTATCATGTAATGATGATTAAGATGATGTTATATTTGTCATAATTGTTCTACTATTGCATTAGTGAGACAGATGATGCCATACCACAGGTTTGAGCATGCCTTCAATCCCAATGCCAAGTTGATTAGAGGTTACATGAGATACTATTCTATACTCAGGTTTAGCTGGTATATTGTCAGTTTTGGTGTCTTCGCTTGAGTTGCATTGTTTAGTATTATGTGGTATTCCATGTTACCCTATGTTGGGTTGCCTTGAAGAGTTATGATTATTATATAAATTATTAGTTAATTAATTGGTTTATATATTTTATTAATAGTAAATTAAATTAATGGATGGCATTGATATTACATATAAATACGTGTTTAATTATCGAGGGTTATTATTTATTAATGTTATTTTGTGGATCATAATATTTGGCATTTATAATTATGCATGAAAGATTATTTATTTATTATATTTTATATGTTTTTGGGAGATATTAATGGTATTGAGTTTAAATTATATTTGTTAGAGCATTTCTATTTATCTGTCCATTTAATTATTTTTTCATTGTTTATTTATCTATATATTGTTGTCTTATTTATTTATTGTTAATTTAATTGTTATTATTTATTTACTTGCCCCTTCTTATGATTGACCTTTTTGGGAGTTTTCCTTGTGAGATAATATTATTTTATTTTATCATTATATTGATTTTCAAGATGGTTGGTAGGAAATATTATATTTTGGATTATTTTGATTGGTTGGGAAGGTTGCATAGTTTCTAGTTGATTTTTATTTATTTGGAGATTTGAGATGTTTGGGAAGTTGCTTGGTTGGAGAAATTTTTGAATTCTATTTCGGATGAACATTTTTATGTGAATTGAATTGGATTTTGGAGTTTGGCTTGGATTTATGGAGGCTTGATTTTATTAATAGATTGAATATTTGGGCTTGGTTGTGTCTCTGCAACAATATTATTTTTATAACTTCTAATTCGAGGTTGGATATTTTTAATCTTTCTTATGCATTTATATTTGAAAATATTTAATTCACCATGTCTATGGTAAAACAATTTGCTTGTGTAAATAAATGGTTGATGTATTTACTGTGTTATAATCTTTCGATATTTGTTTATTGGTATTTTAGAATTTTAACTCCTATGACTCTACATTCCTGTGAATGGTGTTCATTATTGTGTTACCATATGCTTGGTTTGTTAGTTCTATTATTCCTTGGGAGTTTTAAAGTTCCAATTCCTTGTAGATATCCGTAATGTTGTGAATTTGGAGTTTGGTTTGTAGTTTGTGTTGCCAGGAGGATTTGACTCTGTGGATTACTTTTTTGTAAAATATTGGGAAGCCCTGTACATGTCTTAGATGTTTGTTTTGAGGTTTATTTTTTTGTACGTGTTTATGATTGTTTTAGGCCTAAAAGTTGTTGTCGAATGTTGTAATTGGTTTTTGTATAAATTTATAACTTATTCATTCATTTATTTTTTCATTTTCTAAGACTTTTTAGCCCCCTAACTTATATGCGCTATTGTTTGTATCATATGTGTTGAACTTTTTGATGGATGCACTATATTGGGTACTTTATGCGAGCTAGTATATACTCTATATGCATTGTATAATTTTGTATGTGTTCTTCTATAGCACAAAAGTGCTAGACTATCTCTTAGATGCATGATTCTTGTGGTTATATGCATCGAACTGATATCTATACGCGTTCAACTATTTTTCATAATGGCTGAGTTATTTTGTGAATGTGTTGTTTCACTCTACAAATGCACAAATCTACTATATTTTATTTCATGAGTCAATTTTTCTTTCTATTATGATTTTTGTCAGTCCAAAGACTGACTTTTGAATCCTTATAAGTTCCTATGATGTTTCTAAATTGATTTATTTAATCAGACGTGGTATTTACGCTATTTATGGATTTAACAAGATGAATATGCCTTGTTTATTATTGGGCTCATGTTGGATATATGTGATATTATGATTATTGGATATTATGTGATTTGCATGATGCCTATGTATGAGGCTAGATTATTGGCATTTTGATATGCATTTATTATGATTTATCATTTTGATATAGATAACCCTAGATAATTGAGTTATGTTTATGTGAGAGCCCTTGTTTATATAAGAATCTGTATGTTGCTACCCTAAGGTCTAGGACCATGATAGGGGGAGTGGGCTTCCAAGTGAGTGGTCGAGTTAAAGAGGAATAGATTACTAGGACTCCTTGTCATAGGTGTCAGGGTCTAGACCATTGGAATATCTCATTGAGATTTTTGTTATGTAAACAAGTTATAGCTTAGTAAATTAGTCTTAGGTGGGATGGGTAGTAGTGATTCACATTAATAAGGGAATAAGTCAATTTGTGGTTCCACAACTCATGGCTCTAGAGTGCTAGTATAAACTTGAGATGAGCTTTGGGAAGGCCTTGGTAATCCAAGAAAACCAAACTCCCTTGATTTACTCAAAGGTTGAGACAATTCTACAGGAGTATAATGGATGCCAATAAAAATATCCCAACTTTCCCTTTTCTATTATGTGGTGATAGCATGTGATGACACTCTTCCCTACATGTAGATCCTAGTTGCTTATGCCTTATTTTATTGGGCAGCGTTTGGGAGTCTTATGATTTTGATTTAGCCTTGTGATGTCATTTGGGTTATTATTCATGTCGATGTTTTTAGTTGAGGATGTTGTTATGTTTATGTCATTTGGTAGCTAGGTGTCAGCCTAGATCTAGAGTGTGTGTGGTATCTTGTGTCATTATCTAGAGCATGGTGGATGGTTCCTTATCGTTCCAAATGGTCAGGTGGTTTGATTCCTTCTTCCATTGTGATTTTCCTCTTCATTGGATGTTTTAGTGCATGTATTCTTACCTTTTTAGCATGTTTCTTGGATTCTTGGAGCACTTGTAATTAGAAGACGTATTTGTATTCATGCATAATCAAGATATGGATATAGTACATTCTGACTATGGATATTGTAGTATGTGATGTTGTTATAATCCTGCTAGATATACAATGTATCTTGGTTACTCATTATTCATGTAATTAGAGGTTGAGATTCATGGTTGAATAAAATATGTTATTTGGATTAGAAATATGTGTATTTTATGTGATTCATTGGGAATTATGTTGTAGGATTGCGTGATATATTTTATTAGAGAATAGAAAATGATTATGCTTTAGAATTGATGCTTGGAATTGTATGGATATATGATGGTTGGGAATAAGTGATTAGAAGCATTTGGATTTGGTGTTCTAAAATAAACCTATAGCATAGAAGTGAATTGGGTTATAATTGTATATATATAATGGCTTGTTAAATAGATGTTAACTATGATATTAGGAGAAATGATCACTAGGAGTATTGTAGGAAATGATAGTCTTGTAAAACTTTCTTGGTATTCTAGATGGTTACTATTCTTGTTAATAGAGATATGGTTCTTTGTTGAAATAGGTTATCTTATTTCTATCATGTGTAATGGTGATGTGAGATATGAGTTAGATTTGTATGGTTTTATCTTTTAAGAAATGGATAAAGTCGATGAAATATATTTAATATTGTTGGCTTGATGATGATTGTAATGAATTCATCATATGTTGTCATTGATGAAACATATACACACACATATGTTTATATTGTCTAATGATATAAATTCAAGTTGTTTACACTATAATTGGTATACTAAGAGGTTTATCTCTAACCGGTACTTTGTGACAACCAGTATATGCATAGAAGACAACCAGTGGATACACATTAATCGACAACAACATGAAGATTCAAGGATAACGGTTCATATATTTAAGTCCAACTGGTATTCATTAATTGTGTGATGAGTTATCCCACCGACAATTTTTGGTTGTATTTTTGTGATGAGTTATGATCACTTGACCAGATACAGTGCACCTAGGAAATTGTGTTATGATTTCTTTGGGCCGACGTGAAATCTAAATGTCTATATATATTGACATCACAATGAATTATTTCATATGAGTGAAAGTGATATGCTATGTGCGAAAGTCAAAAGAGTTAAGTTGTCAAGTATGCAAAAGAGCAGTTTTGAATATATTTAGAAGGATCTGATCAAGCAAGTATTGTGATACTCAGACAAATCAAACCAATCCTGTTATTTTCTAACAATCACAACAGAATTCAAATCCCCTAATCGGGTAAGCTCTAACAAGCTTCAATGTTCAAATCCTCTAATAGGGTGATCCATTAGTTTGGATTCAGAAATTATCCATCGAGGTTACTCCTAATAGGGTACTACCTTTCAGAGGGTATAAGCTTCTAATCAAGCTTTAAGATCTCTAACAAGATTCGCTCCGAGCAGAGCACTTTGTAGACCCTAACCGATCAGTTATCTATTACTACAAATAGTTAACTTGTGAGTTTCATCTCACTGTGGTTTTTACCTATTTGAGCTTTCCATGTACAAACACTTGTGTTATGGTGGAGGTTTTACTTATTGTGGATGTCGTTATATCATATTCGATTACATGCATTGTTTTTAAAAGTTTTGTTAAGTTCATCTACCAGTTAGTGTTTGAAGTAGTTTTATTTTTGGTGTCACTGATTCACCCCCGCTCTTAGTTCTTTTCAAGTCCATCAAATATAAGTAAGATGGCTCATATTAATGATTTGTTTCCTATCATTTAGTTGAATTAAATATTAAGGTAATGTAGGAAGTGATATTGTAGAGTTTTATGATGTTGCTTATATTCTTAGTGACATGTTAAGTAATGGTGTTGAGATACCCTAGGGAATGTTAATCTATGTGATGTTAAATATTTATTCTTCCGTACTCATGTTATTATGATCATGGTAGAAATAATTATGTGTATCCTTAGATGATGTATGTAATATTTGAGAACATGCTCAGATAATCTTTATGATTAGTTGAGTTACATTCGTTAATTAAGATTAAAAAAGAAAAATTGTCTCTATATTTTCTTATTAGTTGGTTAGTTTTCTCTAGACTATTTTGGCAGGCATTACATCTAGTATTATAGCCCATGTTGCAAACACTAGGATCTTTGGTTAAGTTTTTTGTTCTTATTCTTTCATGGTGTGTTATAATTATTTCTTCAACTTAAGTTGTTCATTCGGATTTCTATTTAGAAAAGGTCATTGGAACCTTTGTGATTTTAGATGTGTATACTTTGTGTTCTATCCCTAATTTTTTCTAGGATTCATAATTTTGTACAACATGTGTATTTATTTCTTATGCATGTCTCTTATATGTGAGTGATGTTTATATGATTTAATGTAGCCTTGCTTTGCCTTGTGATTTCTAGTGGTTACCTGAATGTTAAAGGTTGTTTTTACTATATAAATTATTATGTTATAGAGTGAGAGAAAATTGTGTGTATTCCCTTAATTGATGCTATAATTATAGGATTATCTTGTTACATTTGAGTATTACATTGATTTTATTATGAATAGAAAGATAAAGTGTTTGTATTATGCATAAAAGAATGATTTAGTGTAGATCATGATGTGTAAATTAAAAACTTGCATGAGATGCAACTATATATAAGTAAATAGTAGCTTAATGACACCCTTCACTTTCCTTTACTCTCTTATGTAAAATGTAAGGAAGTTAATTGGTGATGTATGGGTACCAAATAGAACTATTGGGTGTTTATCTATGTGTATAATCCTACATGTAAGAAAAGAAACTTTGAATAAATCACAACTTTTAAGGATTTGAGACTTCTAGCTGCATTATAATTTTAGGAGACCTTGTGGAAGGTTGAATATGCATATATTAGAGAATGATGTCAATAGATGCATTATATGATTAATATGACATGTCTAAGAAAGTCAAATTGTCTATGTATAATTTTTGTGTGCATCAATTGATTGTTTGGCAATATTCTTCCTCCCTCTTTTCTCTATTTAGGTATAAGAGTCATAGTGCTTAGGAGTTTATTGATATTAAGTAGAAGCATTGAATACTCATTAACGAAAAATGATTTTTCATGCATTAAAAGAGAAGTTTGGAAATAATAAATTTGCATTGAAAATTAAAATTTATGTATTGCATCCATGATTTCCATTTAAAAGAAGAAATTTTATGTAGGTAGAATATCTCTTGCATAAATAATGTAGAAAGTTTAAAGAATTAATAGGTTCAAAGATCATGCTATAATATATGTTTTGTATGAAGTAAAGTTTGGGCATTGCATGCATAGTATAGAAAATTTAAAATCATACCATTGCGTCTTCATTTGGTTTGGTAAGATAAAAGTCTTAGCTTCATGAAGGAGTTGTGTGATCTTGATGAAATGTTCTACTGGATCAAACGAGTGAATTAAGAAAATATGCTATCTCCTTACCCTATTCAACTTTTAATAAAGTGATTACTCAATGAATTGAGTGAGGTTGTAATGTGTTCCTAAATGACAATTTTCCTTCAATTGCTAGAAGCATTTAGTTTAAGAATGATTATAGTTAAGGGTTGATAGGAGATGAGTTTGAATATAATAATGTATGTATGTATTTGAATTTTTGTGACATTAAATGTGAATGGAAATAAGGTCCAATTGCAAGTATGGCTATGATATCTAGTTTTATGCTTAATATAGAAAACTCAGCTAGTTAATGGTATGTTCGGAAATGATCATAGGTGATAGGAGTAGGTGTGATTGGAATCTGATATTAAATTTTTCCTAAAGTAATGAGACTTATTTATTATAAGTAATTTTTCTTGTGTAGATATATGATGGACTAAATTGTTTAATGACATCATGAGGGACATTCTAATCAACTATATGCTATTTATTATGCATTGAGAGAAATGGTGTATGTTCTAGTATACCATCAAGTGATTAATTGAGGTTCTAATATTTGTTTCTATTATAACTTGGTAAATGTGATCATTTTATAGATACGATATATTGAACATTAGTCATGATATGAGTGTATTACTTGTGCATGTATGAGATACTTTATCTCCTAGCATATGTATTTCTTCATAAAGGATAATTGCCTAGACTTTCATAAATGATTGAATTACATTAAAGATAATAAAAGAAATATGGATATATAAATAAATTTATGGTCTTAAATGTCTAGCATGCACTCTCTAACACATTCAGGGCATTTTACCCTTGGGTGTTGTGCAATAGTTCTGATTAATTAAAAAAGCAAGTTTTCAGGACCCAAAACCTTTAACAAAGGAAATTAGAATAAACACCATAAAGTCCAGCTAAAAAAAATTTGCAAACATAAAGATTGGCAAAAAGCCAGCAGCCAAAATGGACAACAAAACTAACAACAGCAAAGAAATAGAGAAGGCACTACACAATAATTTTCTTCAACAGATCCTCCGCCTTTATCACCAGCTCGTCGTAAGTGGCCCTGATAGCTTTAAGGTCTTCCAGATCCTTGTTGGGTTTCTTTTCCTTCTTTTTTCCTCTCATGCAGGTTTTGGGACCTTGAGCTTCCCCTATTCCTTCAGTTTTTGGGTCAATGTCTAGGATTTCCTTTTCTTCATCCAGCTTGCTGATAAGAGTGTTGGTGTTGCTTGCTGAAATCTTCAAGATGCTAAGGCTCTGTTCAACAATTCTCTTTAGACACTCCTCAATTTTGCCAGCTTTATTAACAGTGTTTGAGAGAGTTTGTTCATTTGCATCAGAAAGCTTATTCCTTTCTAGCAAATCCTTCTCAATTTTTTCAAACCTGGGATTGAAGGCATCCCTTATATTTTCGGCTTTAACTATGGTGTTTTTTAGATCCTCTATATAGTTGGCCATGGTCTTTCCTTCCTCAGTATTAATTTTTTCCAAGATCAAAACTCTGTTGCAGAGTTTTTTATTTTCATCCACAACTTTCTTGTGACCATTAATAAGCCAATCCATAGTTTCTATGAAGCCTTTCATTCCCTCGGGGGGAGGGTTAGTAGGGGGATCAGTTTTTACAGGGGTTGCCTATTCCTCTTTAGGAATGTGTCAAGTGATGATTGTGTCAACAACCCTAAGAGCTTCTCCCATAGTCTCCTTTTCCAGATTCTGATCAGCATCTAGGTCACTTCCCTGCTGGTGGACATCCAGTTCCTTAATAGTCTCCTCTTTCTTCTTGTGCTTTTTCCTGGTTTGGGTATTAGCTTTTTTTTTCTTCTTCAGCAGCCCTTGAGGGCTCATGTCCTCAAAGTCATATGAAGTCTCTTCTTCCGAAGAAATACTTATCTGGGATCTACCTTTGGGCTTTTTTCCCTTAGAGGATGAAGGTCTTGTTTTGGCGTAACTCATCTTCTTCCCGATTTCATAGTCTGAGACATCCATGTTGTCCTCCGTATCAGTCGAAGGGTCACTGTTAGAATCCTCATCCTCTAAAAAGGCTGGATCAGACCCCTCATCCTCAGAATCCATAAAGGGCTGCATACAAGATATTTGGTTGGACTTAATATGGTTATAGATGAGGACCATAAGGCCTCGGTGCATAGCAGTATCACCCATTGGATTTTCTTTGTAAGCCTTGATGGTAGTGTTCATAGAACAGAGAAGAAAATAAGGGAAGTTAACCATTTCATTGTGCCTAAAGTGATTTAAAAGAATAAAGTGATAACCATAAACTTTTGTGAACCTCCCATCTAGAGTGATATAACGCATTAAGACAAAGAGAACTTCCGGCCAGGGTTTAGCGAAAGCCCTAGGCAAGTAGTAAGTTTTGCTCAACTTTACCAGTCATTTCTTCTCCTTCTCGATGGATGGGTATCTTTATGGGTATCTTTCATTTGCTTCCTTGCTAACTTTCCTATCTTTGTATAAGTTACAGCCTTCTCTTGTGAGACCTGTGGCTTGAGCAATTAAATCTTCATCAATTTCCACCATTTTGTCTCCCATTTTTAGAATACCATTTTTCCAATTTTTGCAGAAAACACTAGTAACTCTGTCGTCACGTCCATGGAGTCTCTCCATAAAATTTGAGAAACCTCCCTTTTGCAGAATACCAAAAACCTCATCCTTTTGTTTCCATTCTTTACAACTAATCGGTTCATATCTCCTCCTATTTCCGCCCATATTTTCACTATTGAAAGCCAAATTTTGAAACTTGCAGAGAAAATTAGCCTGAGAGCTTTTTGGAGCTATCAAAGTTACCTAGAAAGCGTGAGAACTACTGGCATTGATATCATAATGAATGAGTCTATTATTACTATAATGACTCGAAGTTCTCAATTTAGTACTATTAATAATTATCATTTCCATCAAGAATATTTGGGGTGCTTCTATAATGATCATTTGAAATGATTTTCCTGACATTTTTGGGGAGTCCTTGTTCTCCCATCAACATAATATTTTCCTCTTTATTTACCGCCGCATTGGCTGCCCAGTCAGCAGAGCCATTGGCCTCCCAATAAATGTGGGAAATATAGCTTTTTTAAAATGTGCTAATAAGTTCTGTAGCAGTGATGATTATGTTGTAGATCAACCAAGAAGGTTTTGTAATTCCCCTAAGATAATTAATTATGTTGTTTGAGTCCCCTTCAATCCAGAGGTAGGGACAATTCCATTTTTTAGCTAGGAGGATGCCTTGGAGGGTGGCCATAGCTTCAGCTTTATGGTTAGTTTGAGTTCCAATAGGGACAACAACCATTTCCTTGCATATTCCTTTGTCGTCTCTAAGAACGACTCCACAACCTGAAGGGCCCGGGTTACCTTTGGCAGCACCATTAAAATTGACTTTGAGCCAGCCATTTGGGGGGGGTTTGCCATCTTACTTCAAGCCTTTTATTTTGGATGGGGTTAGGTCTGTTGACAATCTGCATATTCCACTCACTTGGTTGATTCCTGAGAGTTATTTGAGAAACAAGGACCCTCAATGATCCCTATATTTTCCTGGATATCCCATTTAATTTTCTGGAACACAATATCTTGATTGAGGGAGACTTCCCTGAAGATTCAGTTATTTCTTTCTTTCCATAGACCCCACAAGATGTGAGGAAGAGAAATCTGCCACAATGATCTCAAAAAGGGGTTAGTCCAATTTATGTTCTAGTTGAAAAATAGATCACTGATAGTTTTGGGAAACACCCAGGCCAAATTAAAACTTTTAATAAGTCTTTCCCAAATAGAGGTTAAGAAGGAACAGTGAATGGCAAGGTGGTCCACAGACTCTTCTTCCTTAAGGCACAGAGCACATCTATTTGGGAAGGCAAAGCCTCTACTTTTTAGATTGTCAAGGGTCAAGATTTTGTTTTGTAGGATGGTCCAGAAGAAGAAGTTATTTTGGGGGTTAGGCCTCTAATCCAAGCTTTAGACCTGTAGCATCCTAAAATTGTGACACTTGCAATTTCGACTACATTTCGGTCTTCACGATGGCGACGCAACACGCAACCTGAATGGAGACCCCGAAACTTGCTCACAACACTAAAAATTGCATTTTTCAAGAACCCTGGCCTGAACCTCCTTGCACCCTGCTGTCCCGGGAGGTGGGACCAGAGCGCCCAGTGCCCTGGTCCCTAGGCCTATTTTGGGCCCGGTCTCCTAAGGGGACTTCGGGTCTTTTTGTTTGCAATTTGGAAATTATTGTTTCCTGGTCGGCCTAAGGTCGGGAAAATCAGTCTATCAGCCCTAATTGACAAGTATATAAACTACATTTTCCTCTCTCATTTGGGTGGATGAAAAAAAGGCGAAAGCAAGATTCAAACATTCAAGCATTCAAGCATTCAAGCATTCCTTCTAAGTCTCCATTCAAGGCTAAGTGTTGCATTCAAGACAAGGATTCAACCATTGAAGAGGAGATCACATACTACATGCTACATATTACAACAATACAACAAACAACAACATCTAAACCTTTGCGCATAAGGATACAAACATCCTTAGAACAAGGTATTAGTACTTGTTTTACATTACAGTCATTTACATTTACAGCACTTGCTCATTTCTTGGTTAATTCCAAAACCGGGGTTTGACCTAAAGGCAAACCCCTAATCCCTAACCCCCTAATAGTCTTCGATTTTCTATGTGTAGGTTGCAGGTACGCGGCTGAAATTGAAGATCTGGAATCCTTGTGCAGAGACGAATAGATCCCCCTTCGTTTCGCGGATTTTTCGGAGGACCGTGGCGGTCGGGCGACATCGTCCTGGCGACTTTTGCTCAAATTTGTAGGACAGCGTCGAATCGACATTTTACTACTAATTCCAGGTCTGCAGCTTCATCCTATATCCCTATCTCAGTTTATAAGCGAATCTTTATCACTTTCTATGCATTCCTAGCTTAATTCTCCTATGCACATTCTTTACAAAAGAGGGTAGCCTTGCTTTCTTAACCCTTGAAATTCATTTAGCATCCAATCTTGCATTGTGTGGGATTGGATCTTGTGGGTTTCAACCCCTCTTTTGAATGTAAAGTCTCTCCCTTAAGTGAAAAACCATCAACCCTAGCGAACCTCCCTTCTCTCTCCTCGGAGTTGGAAGAGGGGAGAGCAACTAGGGTTCGATCGCGATTTTTCCGCTTTACATTTTGGTGAACCCGACGTGAACATCCTTTCTGATTATTCATGGTTAGATCTGAAAATTGGATTCCTTGATTACATTTCCATGTTTGATCTTTTGCAAAATTTTAGAGGTGATTGCATAAAAACCCTAAAATTTCTTTTAGTAATTGAATTTGTGGAATATTTAATTGTTAATGCTTGCTTCAGATCTGCCCTTCTATAAGAAATCATTAAATCATATTTGTGCTTTAATTTTGAAAATTCAGTGGTTAAATGTCAAAACCCTAATTTTTGAAACCCTCTTGACTCAACCTTTGTCCGACAATTTGACCGATCAAAACATCTCCAAATCAGCTGTAACTTTGGATTCCGCAATAAAATCACAATATCTTTCATCCCTGAAAATTTGGAAAAAAGTTGCGAGGACCGTGTGCACTCCGAGCGCCATCGTCCCAGACTTTTTTTCCGAAATTTCGGGAGCTAGATCTTACTGTATTTTCCTGCTAAAATCCAGAATTTTGGTTGCTTTTATCAATTATAACACTTTCAAATTTACAGTCAAAGTTGGTCTTGTGATTGCTTGGATTAAGGCTTCTAAATATTCAAAAATCATTAAAACTGAAATTCATGTCAAAATTGTGTTTCTTATTGTCCTAAATTTGAAAAGTGTGTTTGCATTCATTCGAAATTTCAGTGCTTTATTCAAATTCTTGCATTTTGTGACTTTTGAAATTAAGTGCTTAATTACAACAACTTTGATTTCCGCTTTCAAAATTGAATTTTGCGTGAAATTGAGTCAATTTTTAAATTTCAAAATTTGCATTGCTCTTAGCATTCCCTCTAAAATCATAAAATTCAAAATTTCAGTTTCCCTCTCTTTTTCAAAATTCAAATTTTGCATTTTTCGACAATCTTGATAGGGTTCAATTTTGAGATTGCAACTTTAATTTGGCCTATCTACAGATCGTATAATTACTCATTTTTTTCGGATTAGCTCTAAAATCATCATAACTTTCATCCCTGCAAATTTCGAAAAAAGTTGCAAGGACCGTGTTGCACTCCGAGCGCCACGGTCCCGGACATTTTTTCCGAAATTTCAGGAGACTGTTGTAATTGCATTTAACAGCTTAAATCTGGAAAATTGGCTGATTCTACTGAAAATTGCTACCTCTAAATTCAAAATCTTCTCTCCCTTTCTAGTGCATGAGTTTTACAACAATAAGCCCTACTTCCACTATTCCTGTTAGATGAAGCCGTAGAATTAAGTCTTTCCGAGGTTTAACTACCGAGGAGATGGAACCTAATTTGAATAGCCTTTTTAACGAGGACATGGGTAATTCCTCTAATCCTCCTAATGATGAAGAAGCTCTCCATGAGGTTTCTGTTGAACAACTTTCAAAATTGGATAACCAATTTGATGATTTTCACCAATGGATGTCTCATGAGTATCCCGATAGTCAAGCTCTTCCTTTAATTGAGGATCTAAAATGCATGCTTCAAAGTGATAAGAATGGAATTGATATTTTGCGTGGTATTGCACACATTGTGGATTCGAATGTGATGCCTATGAAAAGTTGCGCTGAATCTTTGGGTTATACACAACCTCCTACTCAAGTCAATCATTCTATTCCTTTGACAACTCCTATTGCTAGCATACCTACCTTTACATCAAACATAATGACCACCTCTATACAAGACATTCCCCCTGTGATCACTAGTCATGGGGGCAATCCCTCTTCTTTAATTAACCCTCTTCCATCATTCAATCCAACTTCTTCATTCATTCCTTCAATGAGTGTTCCTATTACATCTTCGCAAATGAACATGACGCAAGGGGGCAATTCATTTAACCATTCCATTCCTCCTTGTAGTGTTCCTCCTGTCCAATTGTCTCCTATGACTAACTATCATAGGGTCCCACTGCCTTACTCTCTACCTTCTTTCAATAACATAACACTTCCATCTCAATCTAACACATCTAATATGAATTCTTCGACTGAAGCTACCATTAACAATCTTGCACAAACTGTCTCTTCTTTACAGCAACAAATTGCCTCTATGAATCAATCTAAGTTTAGTGTGCCCACATTTGATGTTGCGAGCCCACTTTCTCTTGACATTGTTCGAGCTATCCCTCCTAAACATGTTGAAATCCCGCATTTGGAGCTTTATAATGGTAAAGGTGATCCTCTAACACATGTTAAGACTTTTCAAACAATTTGTACTGATTTTGCTTATGACCAAAGGTTGCTTGCAAAACTGTTTACTAGAACATTAAGAGATAAAGCCCTACAATGGTATTGCTCATTGCCTTCTTATTCTATTACTTCTTTTGAACAACTTGCAAATGCTTTCATTCAACAATTTCAAAACAATATAAGTCCTAAAGTTACTTTGATTGATTTAATGCATTGTAAACAAGGTGTTAAAGAAAAAGTGACTGATTTCATTGGTAGATATAAGCATTTGTATGCTCAAATTTCTTTTCCAGTGCCTGACAATGATACTCAAAGAATCTTTATTTCTAATTTACAAAAAGATATTCGAGACAAACTTCTATTTTCTGAGTTTACTTCTTTCCAACAGTTGTGTGCAACTCTTCACAATTATCAACTGACTGTGAGTCAAATGGAACAATCGCATCCTATGGCTCCGAGTGATAAGGGTGATAGCAGTCAACAACCATTTGGGAAGTTTAAACTGAACAGAGATTCCATCAAATTCAATGAAAACATCATCAACAACAATGTGAATGCAGCATCAGGTGTGCCTCCTATTTCTAAATTTTTCAAGAAAGAAAGAAAGTATACTCCTTTGAATGAATCATTGCATAGTATTATGAATAAGTTATTGGAACAAAATGTGCTTACTCTTCCTCCTGTATGACACATTGATCCTGCAAAGATTACTTCTCCTTATTTTGATCACAAATCTTTTTGTCACTTTCATCGTCAACCTGGGCATGATACTGAAAAATGTTTTTCTTTAAAGGGTAAAATTCAAGATTTGATTGATAATAATACTATCTCTGTTTCTGGAGTGAATGATAAAGGCAACACATCTGTAGCTCCTCCTAACCAAAATCTTCAGATTTTTACTGATCCATTACCTTCTCATACCTCTAATGCGATTGAGGCTAATGATTCCTCTCTCTCATCTGATGGTCTTGTGTCTATGACTCTGAATATGATTAACTTTGTAGAGCAGCAAGAAATCCCTGAAGAACCTTCCATCACATTTGATTCACGTGAAACTATCGGGGCACCTGATGGTCCTTTATACATAGTTGCAAAAGTCAAGAATACGCCTTGCCGTGGAGTGCTTATTGATCCTTCGTGCATGGTTAATGTTATTACTGAAGAATTTCTTTTTACTTTGCAATTGAATCAAGTAATCTATGACAAAACAGATGTGATTGTGAAATTATTTGATGCATTTTCTTCTCCTGCGATTGGTTCTATTACATTGCCCATTGAGGTCCATAACAAATCCCTTGATGTGAACTTTGCTATTATTCCATCTTCTGAACAATTTCGTGTGAAGCTTGGCTATCCTTGGCTATCTTCCATGAAAGCTATTGCTTCTCCTATACATAAGTGTTTGAAATTTCCCCATAATGGTGAAGTTGTTACTGTCAATCATAGTCTCTTTAAACCAGCCGAAAGAACCTCTAGTGTTCCTATTGATTACTTTTGGCCTAAACAATTTCAATCTCTTCCTCCGTGAAGTGATCATCTTTTCAAATCTTATCAAAAGTGGAAAACAGATATGATCCTATCTCTAAGTGAACCTAGAACACCCAAACTTGACATTCCTATCATTCTTGAGAAGGAAGTTCTTCCTTTGAAAGATAAAACCAATATCTTTCCTCAAGAAGATTCTCAACCCATCCCTATGGATGTGACTATGTCTATACCTAATAAACCTTCTAAGAGTAGACCTATACCTCCTCGTCATGATGGACTTGGTCTCCTTCCTAAACCAAATATTCCTCCTTTATACGGAGCAGTTCCTCCTCCTTCCTTTTATAGAGAGAAGAGACCTTCTTCTTCTCCTATTATTCAGCCTAAGAGACCACAACCTAAACACCCAAGTGATAGGGATGAGAATATTCCTCCTCCTCAATCTTCTCCACTTCCTACTAAGACTAGACGTAATCATTCTGCACGCGAACGTCGATGAAAGCATCGTCTTAGGGCTCAAGCAGCCGCTTCTCAAACTTTACAATCTCCAAAGACACCTTCAACAAGCATTATTCCATTTTCTCCTCAGCCGGACATTGAGCCTAAATCTCCTAAACATAAGATGCATGATGGTCTTGATCCTGTGCGAGTTAAAAATCCTATTTTTATAAATCTTGATGATGATCTTGATGAAAATGTTATTCATGATGAAAATGTTACTTCTCTTGCTTCTGATAGTGAATATGAACTTGTTGATGTTGATAACCATTTATCTAATGAATTTTCTAAAGCACTTATCCTAGCTCCTAGACAAGAACAATGTGGCTTGGAACATGAACATAGCCCTTGTTTGGATCTTGTGATAGCTCCATCTGTTGTGTTGGATATTCCTCCTCTAGCATGTTCCCTGCCTTCCCGAAACATTGATCAGCAAGATCGGGGGGTAGATGACGTGCTAGACTAGTAACATTAGCATAGCAGATTCTCTCCTCCTCTCTTGTGTTACTTCTTCTATATGTTATTCTCATTCTTCTATTTGTCGTCCTTAGTGTTGTCTACTTGAGGACGATGCAAAGCATTGAGATCTCTTTTGGTGTCTCTCATGTTGACTCAAAAGACACATGTGTTCCCTTCTTCTAGGTTGCCTTCCTTGATTGGGGAATGAAGAACAATTATGCATACATACATATGATATATACATGAATTATCATACAGCATACTGACCTCGAGGAAAGCGAAGTCACCTTGTGCTTTCTGTTTTGTGCCTATTATCCTTGGGTTTATCTCACACTTGGGGGCTAAATCTTTGTGATAACGTGCTCCTTTCCTTCTCATTTCTTATGTGTATCACTACGTTAAAACAATCACCCCCGTTGAGGCATGTGCGATCGCTTTAACATAGGGGGGCATACACCCTGACTATCCCTTTAAGATATTTGAAAATTTATTGGCGAACTTAGCTTTGCCTTGAAAATTTTTGGTATTTCTCTTGCATGACTCATAGTGAGGGAACCTTACTACTGACAGTCATGGTTCTCCCTCGTGATCTTCCCTTTTACTTTGTCAATCGAAGTCGTAAGATCCTTAATCCACTGGGGGCTTGGTGTGTCTTGCCTCCTTGACGTGGTGAAAGTCTTTCAATGTTGTTTCCTTGTACTTTACCGGAAGTATGAGCATACATACTCCCGCTAAAGTGGGGGCTAAATGTAGTGTCCTAAAATTGCGACACTTGCAATTTTGACTGCATTTCGGTCTTCACGATGGCGATGCAACACGCAACCTGAATGGAGACCCCGAAACTTGCTCACGACACTAAAAACTTCATTTTTCAAGCACCCTGGCCTGAACCTCCTTGCACCCTGCTGTCCCGGGAGGTGGGACTAGAGCGCCCAGCACCCTGGTCCCCCAGGACCATGGCGCCCAGCGCCCTAGTCCCTGGGCCTATTTTGGGCCCAGTCTCCTAAGGGGACTTCGGGTCTTTTTGTTTGCAATTTGGAAATTATTGTTTCCTGGTCGGCCTAAGGTCGGGAAAATCAGTCTATCAGCCCTAATTGACAAGTATATAAACTACATTTTCCTCTCTCATTTGGGTGGATGAAAAAAAGGCGAAAGCAAGATTCAAACATTCAAGCATTCAAGCACTCAAGCATTCCTTCTAAGCCTCCATTCAAGGCTAAGTGTTGCATTCAAGACAAGGATTCAACCATTGAAGAGGAGATCACTTACTACATGCTACATATTACAACAATACAACAAACAACAACATCTAAACCTTCGCGCATAAGGATACAAACATCCTTAGAACAAGGTATTAGTACTTGTTTTACATTACAGTCATTTACATTTACAGCACTTGCTCATTTCTTGGTTAATTCCAAAACTGGGGTTTTACCTAAACACAAACCCCTAATCCCTAACCCCCCAATCGTCTTCGCTTTTCTGTGTGTAGGTTGCAGGTACGCAGCTGAAATTGAAGATCTGGAATCCTTGTGCAAAGACGAACAGATCCCCCTTCGTTTCGCGGATTTTTTGGAGGACCGTGGTGGTCGGGCGCCATCGTCCCAGCGACTTTTGCTCAAATTTGCAGGACAGCGCCGTATCGACATTTTACTGCTAATTCCAGGTCCGTAGCTTCATCCTATATCCCTATCTCAGTTTATAAGCGAATCTTTATCACTTTCTATGCATTCCTAGCTTAATTCTCCTATGCACATTCTTTACAAAAGAGGGTAGCCTTGCTTTCTTAACCCTTGAAATTCATTTAGCATCCAATCTTGCATTGTGTGGGATTGGATCTTGTGGGTTTCAACCCCTCTTTTGAATGTAAAGTCTCTCCCTTAAGTGAAAAACCATCAACCCTAGTTAACCTCCCTTCTCTCTCCTCGGAGTTGGAAGAGGGGAGAGCAACTAGGATTCGATCGCGATTTTTCCGCTTTACAAGACCAAAAGGAGTTATCTGAAAGAGAGGGGGACAAGACACCATACATAGAGGAAACAGTTAAGGTACCTTTGGGGTCATGTTTCCATATCAAGGAATCCACCTCTTTGTTCAACCAAACCACTGACATATGGATCTTGAGCTTAGACAAGCTGGGATGGATGCTTTCAATGTTCTTCCAATTTTTGCCAATCCAGTAATTAGCAACTAAGGAAGCAAAAGTTCTAATATAGCAGGGAGCATAGGGGGGCCAATCATTGTTTTCAATTAAAGGTTTATCAAACAGCCAAGGATCCTCCCAAAATTTAACTTTCCTACCATTTCCAACTTTCGAGATCACTCCTTTGGCTAGACTTTATTTACATTTAGAGGCATGATTCCATATGTGGGATCAATTGATGCTAAAATCATATTTGATAAAAGAAGAAAGAGAAGAGGACTAAAGAGTACTTACTTCGCCAAAATTTACACCATTCAGTATCAAAATGGAATATTCTCCAGACTTGTTTGGATAGGAGAGCTTCATTTAAGGTTCCGATTCTCCTGAATCCCAAACCACCTTTTCTCTTTTGTCTGCAAACCTAGTCCCAAGCCACCAAAGACATTCTTTTCTTATCTTCAACCCCAGACCAAAGGAATCTTCTTTGAATTTTCTCGATTGCATCAGCATACTTAACTGGAATTCTGAAGAGGCTAAGAGCATAAATCGAAATATTTTTAAGAGAAGCTTTAAGAAGTTGGAGCTTGCCAGCGTTACTTAGGAGAGCTCCTTTCCAGCCAGCTAACCTTTTATTGAATTTGTCCACTAATGAACTCCAGAAGGATTCAAGAGGAGCAGTGCCCATGGGGATTCCAAAGTAGGTAGCAGGAAAATCAAAAATCCGACACTCTAGGATTCTACTAATTCTTTGTTGTCTTCTCTCAGGGGAGTTGATGAAAAAAACTTCACTTTTTGTCCAGTTGATTAGCTGGCCAGAAGCAGAGGCAAATTTACAAAGAGTTTTCTTCAGGATTTTAGCTTCAGATATACTAGATTCCCACATGATAATAGTATCATTGACAAATTATTGATGAGAACAAACAAGATCGGCTAAGGAAGGGTGGAGACCCTTAAACGAGCCTTGCAATACCAAACTTTCCATAGTCCTTCCAAAACATTCTGCCATAATAATGAAGAGGATGGGAGAGATAGGATCCTCTTACCTAAGACCTCTTGAAGCTTGGATGAAGGGGGAAGGGGAGCCATTGACAAGGACAACAGAAGAGGCAGAGGTGGTAAGATGGGTGATGAGATCCAAAACTCTGGAGGAGAAACCAAAGGACTTAAGAACCTTCATGAGAAAAGACTAGTCAACCCTATCGTAGGCTTTAGAGAGATCAAGCTTGAGGATGAGACCCTGCTTCTTAGCTTTGACAAGAGAGTGGATATTCTCATGGATAGTAATAATCGAGTCAAGGATTTGATGACTAGGGAAAAAGACATTTTGTTGGCGGGTTATAATATCAGGGAGGACAGACAACAATATGGAGGTAAGAACCTTCGAGATAATTTTATAAAAGGAATTGCAAAGACTGATGGGTTTAAATTTGTCCATATAGTCAGCACCTTGAATTTTAGGGATGAGAGCAATAAAAGTGCCATTGATTTCTTTCAGAATTTTTCTAGCCCCAAAAAATTCCTTGACCTCATTGGAGACATCTTTCCTGATAATGTCCCAAAAGTCTTGAAAAAAAAACATGGGAAATCCATCTCGGCCTGGTGCTTTATTTCCCTCAAAGGAGAAGACAACATTTTTGATTTCCCAAGTCGAAGGAATGGAAGAAAAGGAGGCATTCTTTTGCTCATCAATGAGATAAGGAATGTTATGAAGGAAGGAAGATTGAGCTTCAGCATCCAGCCTCTCATCCCTTCTTAGCGAATCCGAGAAAAACCTTTTAGCTTCAATCCTGATTTCATCCTCCTTGGTGATCTCCCCATTATCAACCACAAGTTTAGTGACCCTATTGACTGCTTTATGCTTGATCATCAACATATGGAAGAATCTTGTGTTCTTGTCTCCTTCCATAAGCCAGATGCATCTGGATCTTTGCTTCTAGAAGGTTTCCTCTTTGGCAATGATGTCATGGTATTTTTTGAGAGTTTCATTTTCATCAGCAATAGACACAGTATTGAATCCATCTTTCTAGATTTGAGCTTGTATTTCTTTAAGGTCTTCCTGGACTTTGCCTTTGGCCTCAAAAATGTTCCTGAAGCTGGATTTATTCCAGAGTCTTATGTTGTCCTTTACACTTTTAAGTTTTTTAACAACTCTATACATAGCAGTTCCCTCCACCTGAATACTCCACCATTTATAAATATTACTTTTGATGTCTGGGTGAAGGGTCCACATTTTTTCAAATCTGAAGGGAAAATTTCTCCTTCTTTTGATAGAGTCAGCTATGAAAGTGATGGGAAAATGATCTGATCTAACCTGAATATGGGCCGACAGAGAACATAAATAATGACTATACCAATCATTAGAAATAAGAGTCCTATCTAGACGAACTTGGATAAGGTCATTACCAGTTCTCCTATTAGTCCAAGTATAATTACATCCCTGAATATCCAAGTCATTAAGAACCTGAGAATTAATGAAATCCATAAGGGCCAACCTACTTTCCAACTGAGGGGGCCTTCCTCCATATTTCTCCTCCTCTCTCAAAGAAGTGTTGAAATCTCCCATAACCAGCCAACTAAGATTTTTGAAACTGTCCCTAGCATGAACAAGTTTTTTCCAAAATGAATTTCTGGCCTGCAAAGTGTTGGGAGCATAAATGTTGGTGAGAACCCATGAAGTACCATCTATAAAATGCTCAAATTTGATACAAGAGAAGTTGTTGTCCTAAATAATAACATGACCTTTAACAGAATTAAGATTGCAGATGGTAGCTATGCCTCCTGAAGCACCTTCAGAACTACAACCACTAACATAACCATTTTTGAAAAACTTCAAAGATTCAACTTTTTCTTTACTCATATTGGTTTCTTGGATTAAAAAAATGTCAGGTTTACTGTCCCTAATCATATTCCTAATGATATCATGCTTATGAGGGTTATTGAGTCCCCTAATATTCCAAGAGATAATCTTCATAGTTACTCACCAATTCCTAACTCCTTGAGAGTCTTTTGGGTTCTATTTGTAATGTTCTTGTTGTCCTCCTTGTTTCTAACTATGTGATTAGAGGGTCACCTGGGGAGGAGGTATACCCAATGTCAACTTGAGCTATTCTATTAGATTTCCTCTGGAGAGAAGTCAAGGGAGTGGATCCTTTCTTGTTCCTATGCTTTGGTATTTTCCACTCAGCATCTATCTCAGGAACCACTTCCGGGTTGCTCAGGAGTTTGGGAATTTCCTCTTCATTTCCCCAATTTGGGGTTTTGGAGACATTTGAATTATTTGAGTCATTGTTAGTTGTTTTTGAACTCCAATCTAAGTCTGAGAGATTTAGGCCCAAAATATCACATTTTTGGGCTTCTTGTATTTCAGGATTATACATGAGCTAAGTGGAATCAATCCTTTCTTCTTAGGAATCAGGGATCTCTCCTTCCTCTTGTTGATCTTTTTCCTCTTGTTGTTCCTTTCCCTCAAGGGTATCAACTACCACTTCAACTATTTTATTTCAATGATCATTCTGGTCTTTCAACTCCCCTGTTTGAGAAGTAATCGGAGAGTTGACTTTGTTTCAAGCATTGCTCAGAACTTCCTAGGGTGGGGGACTAGGGATAGGGGCCAAGGGAATAGCCTTCATCTCCCCCAAGGGATTAAAATGGTTTGAGTTTTCTTCTTTATTTTCTGAGATTTTGGCTTGCCATACCATTTTTTCTAAAACCCTTTGGTTCTCAGTATGGCTCTTAGGTAGCCTGGATTCCACCTTTGATTTAGAAGGATGAGACTTTGCCCAGTGGCCTCCTTTTTTACAATGGAAGCAGGCAAAGGGAATAGATTCATATTCAATATGTTGCTTCCAAGTTCCCAACTTGGATGTACTAAATCTATCTATTCTGGCATATTTGCATCATGGGCTATTCCTACACAAAACCTAGCATGAGTGAGTCTCCTTTTTGAAGTTGTAATTGGGTCTATTGAAAGTAGTTCTCCAAAGGAGTTTGCAATTCCAGAGAAGATGCTTTCTGCCTAGTATTCAAGAGGCAAGCCTGGAAGCTTAACCCAAACTGAAACATGTGTCAAGAGAGAGTCGTTCATATTCAGGTTCGATTGCCATTTATGAAGGAATAGGGTTGTCTTTCCTACCAACCAAGGGCTCCCATGGAGAATCATGAGTTTATCTTCTTCACATGAAAAATAAAAAGATAGAAGGCCTTTAGGGAAAGCTGAAATTTTCACATTACCTTTAAGGGCCCATTTTCGCTTAGCATAGGCCGTAACAACTTTAATATTTTGACGCGGTCCCATAAATCTATTTACCAAGGAGTTTAACATACTATTTATGTTGTGATCCAGAACTAGATAAGGGATAGAGATAGCAAACTTACCACCAGATAGGTTAGAAATATTCTTCACAAGAGAAAGAGAAGATTTACCAGTTCGTCTTGTTCCAAAGAGGGAAGACCATTTTTTTGGATCTTTTCCGCTCTCCCCAGAGTCGTCACGTGGGATGGGTCCCCCACTAGACCCTTCCTCCAAGAGCCCAGAGGAACCTGCTTTTGGCATTATAACAGACAAAGGCAGATTGTTGGCATTCCAATTGCAATGAGAGATTGTTGGCATTCCAATTGCAATGAGAGATTGTTGGCATTTCAATAAGGATATTGAGAAAGTTGTTGATGACTATGGATATAACTGATTAAGGATATTTACTGTCTTAATATTATTATTTTGTCATTGATGTCAAGAAATTGATTTTCTAATTCAGTATGATGTTGCCATATCTTCACAAGTATGTTTTGATGAGTATAAAGAAGTCAGTAAAAGACATAGAAAGAATATGATGAATGAGGGGAGAAATAAGTTATTCAATGGGAAACTATTACCGAGTTAGACAATGGTGAGATCATGAGGTTTTAGATTGTTTTGATATCTTACATATGTTGTTATTTGCAAGGTTAATACTATTCTATGTTACTGAGCAAAGAACCTAGTTGGTAAACCCTAAGGAACCTAGTAGGTAAACCCTATGGTTATCGCTATCAGTTAATGAAGGAGGAATGTCTACCAAGTGAAGTTTAGTATTCACCGAGTTGCAACCGAGTAATAACAAAATGCATTGAATGAATAAAAGCATTATTTAATGAAGGAAGGTGATGAGCTGGAACTGATTAAATAATTGGTATGTCATGCATCAAGTTTGTTAAAGAATCTATTGCAAAGGAAGAAAATTGGCAAGAAGATCTACAGCTCAGATTGAACCGCAATACCCTAGCACAAGTTCCAAGAAATGTATGCAAGTTCCAAGGCGGGGTAAAACATTTTTCAGATCGAAGGATACATTGAACCTAGTCAAGTTTGAAGATCCGATGGCTATGATTGATCATGGGAAATGTGATCAAGGAGATTAAGTGGTTAGTAGATTATTTATAAATAGGAAACTATTGATAAACAATGTATGTGGGCAAGTGTAAGCAAAGGGGATGCTACACAGTATTTACCGAGCACTGAAGCTTGAAGACCTGTTTGAGAAACAAAGTATAGAGCCCAGCATAAGGACAAGATAAGTCCTATGAATAGATTGTATTGAGAAAATAAGAATCTGCTTTAGCATTTTAGATGTGAAGTTGCCGATAGATTTTTATTACTATTATTCTGTAAAGTGACAGAAAATCTCTTAACCGAGTGGACTTAACAGTCTTATTTGTAAATCCTCTAGCAAGGTGACATTTTGATTGAGTGTTTAAAATCCTTTGACAAGGTTACTTCTAACAAAATGAAGATCCTAATAGATCTGAGGGAAATCCCCTAACTAGGTCACAGCTAGCAATGTGTTTTGTAATCTTTAATAGGATTTGCTTTTAACCGAGCATACTCTAGAAGAGTATATTTCTTAGTGGGTCCGAAATTCCACTATGGTTTTTCCCTATTTGGGTTTCCATGTTAAATCTAGTGTTATGAGTGTTATGATGTTTATATACTTTTGAGTTTATGTTTAGCAGTTTTGGTTATATTACTGATGTATAGGTTATTGAGGTTGAATCTAACACTTTTATGAAGGAATAAGTTTGTATAATTCACCCCTCCCTCTCATCTTGTTAGCTTGGCATCTGTACTAAACATTTAGTATCAGAACTTTCAATTGGTACTAGGGACTCCAAAAAAAAAGTTTAAAGGTACTTGAGGCAAAGAGCCAAAGATGTATAAAAGGGATGCATCGAAGCTGAACAAGTCAAGTTTTTCTACAGGGCAGAAAAGGATGAAGCTGCACTTATCAGAAGTTGGAGAATATGTTGTATATTATCTGGAGAATGATTTCATTACACCGAGCACCTATCCATTGACAATGGAAGAGATAAAGGCAAAGCAAGAACATATCCAAGCAATGATTGAAATAACATTTGCATTGACTGACTTAGAGTTTAATGATCTAGAAGGCTACAATGATGCAAAGGCAATGTGGGATAAGCTCATATCTGTATATGGTGGTGATGAACATGTTCAAAGAGAAAAAGTGGATAGTCTAAGAGGACAACTTGAATCTATGAGGATGAATGAAGGTGAGAACATAACCCAGTATAGTACAAGGCCAAAAGAGATTGTCAATCAAATCAAAGGAGCAGGTGGAACCATTCAAGAAAAGGATATAACAAGTAAGTTGTTAAGAACCCTTCTACTAGCTTATGCAATTCGAGTCTCTACAATCAATGAATTGAGGTATGTACCCAATATGCCAGTTTCTTTAGATGCTACTATTGGTAAGCTACATGCTTTTGAGTTAAGTAATTTTGATAACAGTGGGTCATCGGTAAATAAAGTTGAATCTACATTCAGTTCTTTTCATCTTGATGAATCTAATGATTACAATGATAGAATGAATAAGTACACTGAAGGAGATCACAGTGGAGCAAGTGAGAGATTTTGCAAGAATATGGAAAAAGTACACAAGTTGTATGAGGAAATCAAGAAACAAGAAGAGTTTGAAACACTATTGGCTAGAAGGCTACTGAGAGGAAAAGGTAAGTACAAGGGAAAGCTACCTTTGAAATGTTTCAATTGTGATAAGTTTGGACATATGGCTTCTAACTGTCCTGACAGAGAATCTAGTGAAAAGAGAGATTACCAAGATGACAGACAGAAAGATAATCATTACAGAGGACACCAAGATTTTAGAAGAAGAGATAAGAAAACATGCCTAATAGCTGATGAGGAATCTAATGATGATAAATCAGATGAAATTGACATAGAGGAAGTTGTTTATGTGGCTATTAAAGATGGATTAGATGAAGAAAGGTATGAAGAAAAAGCCCTACTATCTCATGTAAGTAAAAATGATTCTTGGATCATAGATAGTGGATGTTCACATCACATGACAGGTGATAAACACAAGTTTGTTATATTAGAAGATTATGATGGAGGCTGTGTAAGATTTGGTAATGATGCACTATGTCTGGTAAGAGGTAAAGGATCTATAACACTTCTTGACAATGCAAATTGCAATGATGTTTACTGGGTTGAAGGTTTGAAATACAATTTGTTGAGTGTATCACAACTAAACAACATAGGTTACCGAATAGAATTTTAGAATGGATTTGTCAAAGTTCATGACAAGCATGGAAAGTTAGCTGCTACCGGGACTCAAACAAAAGGTAACACATTTCACCTTGACTCAACTTGGAATAAGTGTTTATATGCAAAGATAGATGATACCTCGTTATGACAGAAAAGGTTTTGTCATTTAAATTTTGATAATCTGGTCAAAATAAGTAAGAAGCACCGAGTAAGAGGTCTACCGAGTCTTGAGAAACCTGAGAATGCTATGTGCCGATGATGCTAGATGGGAAAGATGACAAGATCAAGCTTTACAAGTAAGTTTTACACTTCTAAGGGAATTTTAGATCCTGTGTACACTGATCTTTGTGGTCCTATGAAAGTTCAGAGTTATTATGGTGATAAATATTTCATATTATTTGTGGATGATTACTCAAGGATGATGTCAGTAATGTTTTTGAAAGAAAAATCAGAAGCTTTTCAAATGTTTAAATGGTACAAGGCAAGAGTTGAAAATGAAACAGGAAGACAACTGAAATGTCTTAGATCAGATAGAGGAGGTGAGTTCACATCTAATGAGTTTAACTTATACTGCAATGATCATGGTATTAAAAGACAAGTCTCTGCACTGAGAACTCCACAACAAAATGGAATTGCTGAGAGAAGAAACAGATCTATTGTGGATTGTGCCAGAACCCTGATGATTGAAAAGAAAGTGCCACAAATATTTTGGAGATAAGCAATAAGCACAGCAGTTTACACACTGAACTGAGTACAACTGAATAAAGGAACTTTGAAGACACCATATGAAATCTGGTATGACAAGAAACCTAATGTAAGTTATTTTAAAATCTTTAGAAGTAGATGCTATGTACACAAAGATGATAGAAATGGCAAGTTTGATCAGAAAAGTGAAGAAGGAACATTTGTAGGTTATTCTTCTAGAAGCAAAGCATTTAAATGTCTGATCAAGTCATCTAACAAAATCGTAGAAAGTGCAAATGTGAAAATTGATGAATTTGCAGAAAGAAATGATGAAGGAAATTCTAAGGAACTAGAATATTATGATGAATTTGTCTATGTTCAACCGATAAGTCTTACTGAGAAGACTACTGAAGGAAATGAAGAGAATATCCAGTTACCGAGTGATGAAGAAGATCATACAAAGCCTACCGAGCCTGTATTAGCCAAATATGTTAGAAGACATCATACATCAAGTCAGATTATAGGAGATAAGGATGATCCAGTGATGACAAGGAAAAAACTAAGACAGAACACATGTCTGATATCTGAATTTGAACCGAGGATAGTGAAAGAAGCATTCAACAGTGAAGATTGGATAAATGCTATGACAAAAGAGATTGATCAAATCAAGAAGAATGACACATGGACACTGGTACCAAAACCGAAGGACAAAAATGTAATTGGTACAAAGTGGATTTTCATAAACAAGCTGAATGAAAAAGGTGAGGTCATTAGAAATAAAGCAAGACTAGTTTGCAAAGGTTATGCTCAGGAAGAAGGAATTGATTATGGTGAAACTTTTGCACCTGTGGCAAGACTTGAAGGAGTAAGAACATTGTTGGCATATGCTGCTTACAAGAATTTCAAGATATATCAAATGGATGTCAAATCTGCATTTCTGTATGGTATATTAGAAGAAGAAGTTTTTATTGAACAACCTGAAGGACTTGTTGAAGACAAGAATAAAAATTAGGTATGTAAATTGAACAAAGCTTTATATGGTTTGAAACAAGCACCTAGAGCATGGTATGACAGATTGCACTCTTATTTGATCAAAATTGGTTTTATAAGAACAAGTGAAAACAACAATATGTATATGAGGGATGAAGACAATGGAATACTGATCTCAGCCATATTTGTTGATGACATTATATTTTGTGGAAATGACTTTCTATGCAAGAACTTTGGAAATAAAATGAGCAAAGAATTTGAGATGTCACTAATCGGTGAGATAAAGTATTTTATAGGTCTACAGATACTGCAATTGAAAAATGAGATTTTCATTACCCAATCCAAGTACATAAAGGAAATCTTGAAGAAATTTGGAATGGAGGATTCAAAACCAGTAAGTACTCCTATGACTACCAACTGTAAATTATCAAAGAATGATGAATCTGCATATGTTGATGAGACACTCTACCGATCTATGATTGAAAAATTGCAATATGTTGTTCACAATAGACCAGATATAGCACATGTAGTAGGTATAGTTGTAAGATTTTTTGTAGGTCCCAATGAAACACACATGACAGCAATCAAGAGAATTTTCAGATACTTGAAAGGCACTGAAGATTATGGCTTAGTATATCAGAAAAGAAATGATTTTGATTTAAAATTTTATACTGATGCTGATTGAGCAGACAACATTGATGACAGGAAAAGCACAAGTGGAGGAGCTTTCTTTTTAGGAGAAAGACTAGTGAGTTGGCTTAGCAAGAAACAAGGATGTGTTTCATAGTCAACAACAGAAGCTAAATATGTTGTTGCAGCATTGAATTGCACTAATATAGCATGGATCAAACAACTGTTGGAAGGTATAAATGAGCAAGTTACCAAGCCAGTAACTATATTCTGTGACAATACTAGTGCCATTAACATTTCAAAGAATCTTGTTATGCACTCTAAGACAAAGCACATCTCTATCAAATATCATTATCTTAGAGAAGAAGTTCAAGAGAAGAAAATGGTGTTGGAGTATGTTAGCATAATGGTGTTGGAGTATGTTAGCATAAAGGAACAAATAGCAGATATCTTCACCAAGCCACTGCCAAGGGACACTTTTGAGTATCTCAGAAGCAAGTTAGGGGTCCTACCCCTATCTTCCACTCACTGACCGAGAATATCTTATAGGATTTGATGTCGATTTACACACTTTAGGAGGTTTTCTAAAGGTGTACAAGAAACAATAACAGGGGACATGAATTGAAGACAAAATTCTACGACCGAGATTGAGTAGATACATATCAACAAGGAATTCACTTCTCAGCAAAAGAAATTATGGTTTAGTTCTTTTACTTTTTGGCATTGTTTTCAAAGGGGGAGAAGACTCATGTATGGGGGAGAGCATTTGAGCATTTTACAGCAATCTAAATCCGAATCAATTAGGTCAAATCAATTGGTTTTGCCATCAATGCCAAAGAGGGAGATTGTTGGTATTATAATAGACAAAGAGAGATTATTGACATTCCAATTACAATGAGAGATTGTTGGCATTTCAACAAGGATATTGGGAAGGTTGTTGATGATTATTGATATAACTGATTAAGGATATTTACTATCTTAATATTATTATTTTTTCATTCATGTCAAGAAATTAATTTTTTAATTCAGTATGATGTTGCCATATCTTCAGAAGTATGTTTTGATGAGTATAAAGAAGTCGGTAAAAGACACAGAAAGAATATGGTGAATGAGGGGATAAATAAGTTATTCAATGGGCAACTATTACCGAGTTAGACAATGATGAGATCATGATGTTCTAGATTGTTTTGATATCTTACATATGTTGTTGTTTGCAAGGTTAATACTATTCTATGTTACCGAGAAAAGAACCTAGTCGGTAAACCCTAAGGTTATCGCTATCAGTTAATTCAGGCGGAATGTCTACTGAGTGAATTTTAGTATTCACCGAGTTGCAACCGAGTAATAATAGAATGCATTGAATGAATAAAAGCATTATTTAATGAAGGAAGCTGATGAGATGGAACTGATTAAATGATTGGTATGTCATGCATCAAGTTTGTTAAAGAATCTATGGCAAAGGAAAATCGACAAGAAGATCTACAGCTTAGATTGAACCACAATACCCTAGCACAAGTTCCAAGAAATGTATGCAAGTTCCAAGGCTGGATAAAACATTTTTCAGATCGAAGGATACATTGAACCTAGTCAAGTTTGAAGATCTAATGGCTATGATTGATCATGGGAAATGTGATCAAGAAGATTAAGCAATTAGCAGATTGTTTATATATAGGAAACTGTTGATAAACAATGTATGCAAGCAAGTGTAAGAAAAGGGGATGCTACACAGTATTTACCGAGCACTGTAGCTTGAAGACCTGTTTGAGAAATAGATTATAGAGCCCAGCAGAAGGACAAGATAAGTCCTATGAATAGATTGTATTGAGCAAATAAGAATCTGCTTTAGCATTTTACATGTGAAGTTGCAGATAGATTTTTATTACTGATATTCTGTAAAGTGATAGAAAATCTCTTAACCGAGTGGACTTAACAGTCCTATTTGTAAATACTCTAGCAAGGTGACATTCTGATTGAGTGTTTGAAATCCTTTTACAAGGTCACTTCTAAGAAAGTTAAGATCCTAACAGATTTGAGGGAAATCCCTTAACCAGGTCACATCTAGCAATGTGTTTTGTAATCTTTAACATGATTTGCTTTAACCGAGCATACTCTAGAAGAGTATATTTCTTAGTGGGTCCAAAATCCCACAATGGTTTTTCCCTATTTGGGTTTCCACGTTAAATCTGGTGTTATGAGTGTTATGATGTTTATATGCTTTTGAGTTTGCATGTTTAGCAGTTTTGGTTATATTACTGATGTATAGGTTACCGAGGTTGAAATTGATATTTTTATGAAGGAATAAGTTTGTATGATTCACCCACCCCCCTCTCATCTTGTTAGCTTTTCATTTGTACTAAACATTTAGTATTAGAACTATCACCCACTGTCTCCTTTGGTAGAGTACCTCTAGTCAGATGAATGGCTATAGCTTCCAGAAAGTCCAGAGGCTTATCCTTGTCTCCTGTGGAGCCAACAACCATCTGTCCGCTCCCACCATTGGAGCTAGAGTTCTCACCTTGCTGTGGATTTGAAATTTGAATACTCCCATGTTACCGCTCCCTGCTCCTTGTCCCATTACCGCTCTTGTGCAATAGTTACCTCCTTTTGTGTAACTGATATTAGTCACCTCATGGTGTGGATTGGATGAGCTGGCTATATTGCCTTGATTTATTTGTGATTTCTATGAAGCATCATTGGAGTTAATTTGATTTTTAGATTTATTTATTTTAGGGGCGATCACTAGATTATTCTTTCATACATTTTGTTCTATGTGGTGGCACTTGTCATACTTTATGTCTTGTTGATTTCACCATCAGTTTTTTGTGATTTAGCATTGGATTTGATGATCTTTCATTTTGGGCTTTCTCTTTTTGCTCTCTATAGTGGTCATTCTGAATGTTGAGCATTGTGGGCCCTTGTTTTGCATTAAGTATTGTTTCTATCATGTTAATTTTGAACCTCTGATAGTGTGTGCAAGGGAAGACACCACAAAGAAATGCACTAGACTAGGCAAACAATTAGATAATACTCATGTTAGTAGAGTAAATGAAATATGTTTATAGGATGAAATGTATTGGTAACTATATTTAATGAAATGTTAGATAGAAGTGCACCTGGATTTAAGAAGTTTATAATATATGAAATAGTTAAATGTAAATGAACTATATATTTCATGTCTTCAATGAGTGCCTACGTATGCTTCATGTATAACTAATTGATAAGGATGCCTATGAATGATTTATTGAATGAAGGGTGCATTGAATGTTTGTATCAGGTAGCGAGATTTACTCCTCCATAATTAAGATAGTGTTGTGCTACATGATTAGTGCTTTGTGTGTGGAGGCTGAGATGTTTGTATACCATAAATCTTATTTTCTATTAAGTATATGTATTATAAGTTTTGGTTATTGTGTGATATCTTGACCATATTTGACTTTGAGGAAGCTTATTTTTTGGAAATTTTTGTCCCTCATATAGATGTTTGACATGACTTCCTCAATAAGATAGGAAATGTCTATGTGTAAAATGCTGTGCAAAAAGCATATTTGTCTTCTTATTTGCATATGTATATTTGTTTAAGGTGTATTTTCATGCTTGAAAAGTATGAATTATAGTGATTTACATTTTAAGATGCTAGCTCGGGGACTAGATTTATGGATTTGCCCTAAAAAATATGGTTAAATGATGCGCTTGAAGATATTATAATGATTTAGTATGCTCATTGTAACTAGTAAGAGTGGTATCTCTTGTTTTACCTCTTGTGTAATGCATTAATTTGAATGATTGAAGGAAGTAAAGGAAAAAATTGGTTGTTTTTATCTCACCTTGAGCTCCAAAAATGATTGAACTAAGATGTTTTATTGATTGATGAATCCTTTAATAAGAAGAATAGGTATATTGTTTGTAATTGTCTTGAGCGAAGGGTATAATTTGGCAATATTCATAACATTTTTTAGACTAATGCATGCATGTATTTAACTTAAGCTTTGTGACTTCTAGGAGTAAGTCGAGCTCTAGGGGGGGTGGGGCGGGATATAGTGTCCCTCCCTTATTCACCCTTTATGAGAGGATGTGATAAAAAATTTAGATGTGTTCATGTTCTGGATTCCTTCTATTTCATTCTTAATATTTATATTCTCTTTGACAATAGTAGATTCATTATGATTACCATATTGATTCAATGCTCTAGTTTGATTATTGAAGTTAGGACTATGATGACATTTGTGATTATTGCACTATTTAGGATATGTGGTTCATGATTATTTCTTATGACGATTTAACTTGTCCTATACATTCCATATTGGTGTATGAGATATTATGGTGTTATGTTGTTGACAATATATTCAGGACTATTATGATAAGGAACTTAGGATTGGTAATTTAAATGGGCTCATTATATGTGTGAGTTTTATATTTTCTTATGATGATATGATGGTATCTTGTTATGTGCTAACCTCAATTAAAGTTTATATCAGATAATGATAATGAAGATGATGCTATGTTTGTCATGATTGTTTTACTATTGTGTTAGTGAAAGACACGATGCCATACCACTTGCTTACAAATATGGTATGACGTTGTGACTCTCTTTCACCCGTTTGATTATTTCATATATATATATATATAGACAACTAATATTTTTTTTAAATGTCAAAATGAAAGACACTGAAATACTCAAACCGTAATAGAAATTTCATATGACACGTAGGGGTGATTGTCAAGTTGCAAGCATATGGACGACCAATGGAATGGTGACGAACTTTTTAGCTCGTACATTTCTTTTAAATAACCCTCTCTCACTCAGGACAATACGTTGCCCAATATAACTTTAAACCTCTATTCAACTGTTGCTACATCCATTTTCATGTTGCTCTAGGTAAATCGATTTTTGTTTTTCTTTTATCAGAGTTGTTTGTTTTTACAGATATTCTATTTCATTATTTCATGTAGTTAGAAATTACAGCAATGGGTCGATTTCCCTATTCCAAGCCGCCTGTGAAGGAGATAGCCGCACTCTACGCTTCTAGAACACCCAGTTTGTCTGTAATTTTGATTAATTTTTTTTATTTATCTAGGAGAATTCTATTCATTTGCAAGCTCTATGATTTTCAATTTCTTCACACTTTTAATTGTAATAAATATTGCTTTGACTTCATTTTTAAAGAGGTGCGTGAGCCCATGAGATCCATATGAGAGTAGCCTATTTGATCCGTGGCTCCCCATTTCCTGTATATTAAATAGACGAAAACCCCTAAAGAAGGACTTGAAAATGGGTATCGAAGCAACCCGTAGCCTGCAACCCGTTTCAATCCCTTGTGATCTTGACTGACTGAAATGCTCTATTTTATGTGGTTTGTGGGTATAAAATTGAGACGTGAGACTGATTCAAATGGGTATGAGTATCAAATGCGGTGTTAATAGGTACTAATGTTTTTTTTCCTTCTTGGTTTCATAGTGCTTATGGTGGTGTCTAGTTCTAAGTTTTTAGTTCCCTTTTACCTCTTTTTCCCACTATTATATTTTTAAGGGACTTTTAGTTACCTTTTATGAATTTGGAGGGCGAATTCACAATGTTGGTTTCCACTTTTTTTGTACAACCTGATTTTTGCTGAAATCATACATTTTTTGGAAAATATAATGTTATAAGCTTTAAGAGGTCTCATTTGAAGTAATTAATTAAAGAGAGTTAGATCAAAGGCTTTTAGATGAATATTTATTAGATAGAACCTCTCTACTTATAAATCATACTTTCAATGGAGTCTCCTTTGCATCTATGAAATGCTGAGAAAAAAAAAAATTTACATTAGCTTTTGGGGGGTTAAATGAATTAATTTAGAAATTTTTTTTAAAAGTATTTAGCCCTTATTATAAGCTTTCCAAATATTATGATTTTTCATATATTTAATTTCATTAATATATTTTTATTTTATTTCTTATAAATGTAGGGTTTTCACCGAACATGAACTTATTTGTTCAATGCTTATCAAAAAATAGTAAAAGTCACCCAAAAAATTATGAAAATAATTTACGCACCAAGTATTGAAGTACTCTTTCCAATAAAAATTAAATAAATTTATTTTCATTACATATACAACAAGTTATGTAATATCAAATGGACATATGTCAAAATTATAGTTTACTCGACTTCAAATCTTAATAAAATATAAAATTTTGAAGATAATGTTACAAAACCAATTGAAAACACTAGATATGGATGTTACAAAACTAAATTCAAAATAATCATGTTCATATCTATTATAGAAGAAAACTTATGCTATATAGAGTGAGTATCACTCTTTAAAAATGTTGTTTTAAAAAAAACCAAAAAAAATCGAGGGAGATAGAAAAATGGAAGCAAATTAATTACAAAAATTATCAAAAAAAAATTTAGAATCTAAATACAAAATGATACAAATCACTAGTTCACATCATCTACAAATTCCTTACGATTTACAAGTAATAGGTGTCTGAATTTGATGTTTTTTTAAAAATAAATATTGCAGTGTCCAAGTTGGGAAAATAGTTTAACCCACTATTGTGGGTTCACTCTGTAGGGTTTAGATTTTCAAACAAATCCAAAGTTTGTTTATCAAATAATATTTTCTTTGCATGTAGGATTTTGCTGTTGATCAATTTTTTAATAGGATTCAAAAACTAAAGCTCAAAGTGAATAATTTTAGGTAGAGTGTACTATTATTTGGTCATGCATAACATGTGAGAGGACTCTGCTTTTAATTTTTCTTTTCAACAATATAAGTTCAATAAGATTATTATTCTCCTTGATAAGAGGGTAAATATCTTTGTTTTCCCTAGACTTTATTTTATTGCTGACTATTTTCAGACAAGTTTGCATTAGATTTTTTTTTTGTCTTGAGACAGGGGCATACACCCCAAACCTAACGAGTTCAAGAATTTAGATACTCTGGACATTACCATGGAGTTCCCCTACGATAAGATTACCAACTATGACAAATGTAGATGCCAACATTGCAAGGAAATAAATTGTAATTCTTGAACACAATTGATACTGGATATTGGCTGATATGTTGTCATTGATGTCAACATAAGTGAAGTCAATATTTGTTTTTGTATTGCAGTTAGATGGTTGAGTTGGTTTAGCTTATATTTCGCAGATGAGATGATGTTGTTTAATAGGTTTTGAGATACCTATCTCTAGATGATTCAACTATAGTTTTAGAGGTCTGCGTGTTGATTTGATCAAGTTATGAGATCCAATACTGTGGCTAGTTATTTAGTTCTTTAGTATTGGTGATTTTGGTAAATCCATATGTTCTACTTTGAAATTATAATATCTTTGGTTGCAAATGTGTGGGAGGTATTTTAGGCATTGATCTGTGTCCTCATTTTGAGTGGTTTGTGATTTGGAGATCCAGAAGATAATATTTCAGTTTGACAGACTGTTGTATTGTGTTCTTATGCTCCATTTGAATGATTATGATGATTCTAATAATGTGAGTTGTTGTGGTTGATGCGATGCGTTTCAAGTTGTCTATGGATGTTTCTAGATTTTGTGTTGTGTGTATTGGTGTTTTGCATTGATTTTTGTGCTGATTATTGAATATTTTCTTGATCTGATGACGTTCTTCATGTTATGTGATATTTGTGGTGGTGTAGCATGTTGCAGATGATCGAGGCATAATTCTTGGAAGTGTTTCATATTTGTGGTGGTTGTTTAGGTCCAGACTATGTCTTAGCCGACATTGTTTTGGTTCGCATGCATTATTGTATTGTGTAATTATATTTTTGTAATATGTAGCATGTGTTGAGCCAACCTATATTTCTTGGTTGATGACTTGTATAAATATGCTCTTTAATCATTGTGAGAGGTATCTACGAGTAAATGTGAATAAGAGTGTGAACAAGTGATTTGATCCTTTGGAAGTGTGAAGAAGTGTGTTGTAGAGAAGATCAGTCAGTGTACTTAACTGGAACTATACTTAGCCATGTTGAGATGTCATTTCATCAACTCATGATTCTTTGGATGTCATTCGAATGTTTATGTAAGTCAGTGAGACTTCCCTGAGGTTTGTAGCCTTCTGAGTCTTTGTAATTTGTGTAGTGTGCTTGAATGCATGTTCATTCCCCATTGTAATATTTCACTAACTCCTAACAGGGTATTATCTCATCGTGGGTAGGCTCCCATGGTGGTTTTTCCCTTCACTAGGTTTTCCAAGTCAAAAATGTCGGTGTCATGTGTGTTGTTGATGTGGTGTTGTTTTATGCTTTAATTGTTTATTATTAGATCTAATTTGTGGTTTAAGTTGCAGTAGTTTTTGGTGCAAACTAACTCACACCCCCCCCCTCTGAGTTTGTTGAAAATTTCCCAACAATTGGAATCAGAGCTAGATCCTCTGGAAGAAGCTTGACAACTTCGACAGATCTGAGATTGCAACCTTTTCTTTTAAGAAAGATAGTCTGAGATTTGACGGAAATAACTGCACTCTCTAGAAGAGTAGGATGCAATGTAATTTGATATGTAGTGGATAAGAGTACTTAAAGATCACTAAGAGTGTCTATATTGTTCCTCAAAATGGTCCTACTACTCCAGATGAGTTGAAGCAAGAAAAATAAAATATTAGAGACAAGGAAGCATTTATAAGTGCCTTGTAAGATTTTGAGAGGACTAATGTGATCGATCTTGTGATCGCTCATGAGATCTGGGTAAAGTTGGAGACCTTGCATGAAGGTGACCGTCATGTGAAACCTACTAAGTTACAAAGCCTTAAAGGAAAGTATGAGAGCCTGAAGATGAGAATATTACCTCTTTTATGCAGAAAGTGAATGAGCATGTGTGTGGAATGTTAGGAACTGGGAAGGACAATTGACAGGGTGGGCGTGAATCAGTTGTAAGCTAGTTGTCAATAAATTATAACCCAAATGCAAATTATTCCAACTAAAGTTAGTGTCGGTAAAACAAATTAATAGCTATAGAAGTACCAGTATAAGTTAATGCATTGAACAAAAAGAGAAACAACATCCACAATATATGACACATATATTTTAATGTGGAAACTCGATAAGGGGAAAAACCATAATGGGAAACCTTGCCCACAATCAGATGATACTACTGCAGATAGTAAGTGTATACAAATGGGGTTTGCACATGCAGAAAGGCCAACCACCTAGAGGTCACTGCTCAATCAAAAAATAGGAGTCACACTGACTACAATTGGATGGTTAAATATAATAACAATGTACTGTTCAAGATAACATCTACAATGCTGGATTTAGTACCGGTTTAAGCTCTGAAAATGAGTGTAACACACCTTCATAACCTTTCTTCAACCTTCAAATAATGTCTTTGTGATTCGCACAAGGATCTGTTTATTTTCGCTATTCATTATTCGCACACTCTCATCATGATCCTTGATCTTCAGTAAGATCTTACAATCATATATACAAAACCTAAGACCTATACATGAGGTCAGCTCACTAAAGATATTACAATAAAATCAATTACAAATAAGTCTTGATGCGATACAATATGTTAGCTCAATACATTTACCATATTATCCAATCAATAAACCATCTCCATAATGTGTCATGCTGATCTAGAATAGATATCATGTACTGGTCCATAGCCTAGACCTATCTATCGGTAAAGGTAAATATGTCAACCCAATTAGACCAATAAGAAAAATACCAAATCAAAACTCCCAATCCATGTCTTCGACATAACCAATTGATCTCCAAGTTATCATCGCTACCGGTGAACCATATATCTTGCTGGTGAACATATAGATGGTTTTTTTCTTATTTAATTTCATAGGTTATTGTTCTTTAGTCATAGTAGAGTTCTCTCGTGATGCCACTATGACTGGATCTTCACTTTGTACTGATGCAATCTGTGTCGATTCATTTATAATCATTTCAACTGTCAGTTCTATAGATCTTGAATCTCCTCTAAAATGTTCATCTATCTTCACATTAGTACTCTAAATGATTTTATGTGACCTTTTATTAAAACATCTATATGCCTTCATTCTAGAAGAATAACCAAGAAATATTTCTTCATCACTTATAAGATCAAGTTTATCAATATCCTCATCTCTTCTAATATAACATTTTCATCCAAATATTCTGAAGTACTTAAGAGTAGGAGTATGACCAAACCATAGTTCATAAGGGGCCTTACCAATTTTACTTTAGAGGTGAACTATGTTGAAAGTATAAACCATTGTATTAACTACTTCTCTCCAATATACATGAGGTAGATTTGCTTCCATTAACATGGTTCTTGCTACATCTAGAATAGTTATGTTCTTCTTTTCCACAACTCCATTCCGCTGGGGTGTCCGACGTGCTAATAGTTGTCTTTTGATTCCATTCACTTCACATAATGCATTAAATTTTCTAGTTGTAAATTCTCCTCCTTGATCTGATCTCAAACATTTGATTTTCTTGCCAATTTCATTTTCTATCATTGCCTTGTATATCTTGAATCTTCCAAAAGCTTCTAATTTCTCCCTAAGAAAAGCAACCCTACACATTCTAGAATAATCATCAATTATTAGCATAAAGTATCAATCTCTCTATAGACTTCTTGTTCTTGTTGGACCACATAAATCACTATGAATTAAATAAAGAATATTATTGGTTTTCTCAGTAATGCTCTTAAATGTTGTTCTAACTTGCTTTCCCATTTGATATTCCTTACATACTAGATTATGAGGTTTCACAATCATAAGTAAATCCCTTACTACCTTAGTTCAATTGATCTTTATAATGCAATCAAAACTCACATGACAAAGTCTCTTATCCCATAACCAAGTTTCATCAATGTGTGCAATCAAACATGTCTTATCACTGGTATTCAAATGAAAGATATATACCTTTAGTCTGATTACCAGTTGCAATCTCCAATCTAGTTCTATTTATGATTTTGCATTTTCCATTCTTGAATTGTAACTGAAATCCTTTTTTCACTAACTAACCAACACTAAAAATATTATGCTTTAAACCTTCTATATAATAAGCATTGTCAGTATTATGCTTACCATCCAAAGATATAGTGCCTCTTCCTTTGATTAAACAAGCTTTATCATCTCCAAATCTTACTAGACCTGCATGAATTTCCTAAAAAGATAATAATTTTCTTTTATCTCTAGTCATATGATATGAGCATCCACTATCTATTATCCATTCATCCTTTTGTTCAATTTTTCATGTCAATGCCTGCTCTACCGGTTTGACAATAGGTGCTTGTTGATCTTCTTTTATTGCAATAAAAGCAGATTCACTATCTATTGGATCTTCATCTAAGTCATCTGTAACACCTTCATCTACATACTAACATGACTTATCTCTATTTTTCTTAAATCTATATCTTTGATATTCAAGGTTACTCTTATATGTTTTTTTTGCTTCCTTCCTTAATCTTGCATGTCTATCAGGACACCTAGAAGCCATATGACCAACTTCATGGAACATAAAACATTTGAAAGGTGCTTTAACTTCATACTTACTTCCTGTTGGACCTTTAGACATCTTTCTTGCAAATAGTGCTTCAAGTTCTTCAATTTCTTCATTTTCTCTTCTCATATCTTCAAGTTCTTTTGCATAAAGTGCTTTCCAATTAGTTTTTTCGGATGATGATGATGTTGATGCTAATGATGATGATGGTTTGAAAGCTAAATCAGTCTTTACTATAGCAAGAGGACAAAATTCCTCAAGCTCAAATGCTGAAAGTTTTCCAACCAAAGTATCTCTAGAAACTGAAGTATTAGGCATTGTACTCAACTCAATAATAGCAGTCACTTTCATTTTGTAATTTGGTGGCAAAGATCTTAAATATTTTGACACAATTTCATCTTCACATAAGGATCTTCCACAACATTGTATTCCCAAAACAATTTCATTAACTCTTTCCATAAATGGAAAAATTCTTTCATCTTCTTCCATTTTTTAATTTTCATACCTGACCCGGTAATATTCCAGTTTTCCAATCTTAATAATGGTATCTCCTTCATTCAATGTTTCTAATTTATCCCAAATAGGTTCAGCAGTAGATCGGTCTGATAATCTCATGATTTGTTGATCTGATAATGTGCTTAGAAGTGCTTCTCTTGCTTTGCAATCATTCTCCAAGTCCTTAGCCAATGTTGGTGGATGAGGTTGATTCGAAGTAGGATAAACATAGCCATTATTAGTAACATCCCATATATCTCTTCTAATGCAGTTCATATATGTTTCCATTGTGATCTTCCATATACCATAGTTCAATCAAGTTTCGGATTGTCCTTCCTGAAAAATATTTGTCGCAAAAAATCTCCTCAAGTTGTTAGGCTTCTGCAAAAATAGGACTTAGCTCTGATACCAATTGTTAGGGACTGGGAAGGACAACTGAGAGGGGGGGATAAATCAGTTGTAAACCAATTGTCAATAAATTATAAGTTAAATGCAAATTATTCCAAATAAAACTTAGTCCTGATAAAATAGATTAATAGTTATAGCAGCACCGGTATAACTTAACGCATTAAAAAAAAATAGAAACAACATCCACAACATATGACACAAATATTTTGACATGGAAACCCGGTAAGGGGAAAAACCACAGTGGGAAACCTTACCCACAATCAGATGATACTACTGTAGATAGTAAATGTATACAAATGGGGTCTGCACATTCAGGAAGTCCAACCACCTAGAGCTCACTGTTCAATCACAAAATAGGAGTCACACTTACTACAATTGGATGGTTAAATCCAATAACAATGTACTACTCAAGATAGAATCTAAAATGTTGGATTCAGTAGTGGTTTAAACTCTGAAAATGAGTGTCAAAAACCTTCATAACCTTCCTTCAACCTTCAGATAATGTTTGTGTGATTCGCACAAGGATCTTCTTATTTTCACCCTTCAATATTTGCACACCCTCATCATGATCCTTGATCTTTAATAAAGATCTTACAATCATATATACAAAACCTAAGACCTATACATGAGGTCAGCTCACTAAAGTTATTATAATAAAATCAATTACAAATAAGTCTTGATGTCATACAATATGTCGGCTCAATAAATTTACCACATTATCCAATCAATAAACCATCTCCATAACGTGTTATGCTGATCTGGAAAAGATATCATGTGTCAGTCCATAACTTAGACCTATATGTCGGTAAAGGAAAATCTATCAACCCGACTAGACCAATAATAAAAATACCAAATCCAAACTTTCAATCCATGTCTTCGACATAACCAAATTATCTCCAAGTTATCATTGTTGTCGGTGAACCATATATCATGTTGGTGAACATATACCGGTGACTATGCATAAGGCAATATCCATGCCAGTGAACACAATGTGCTAGTTCAACAATAAACCAATATAACCATAGTACCAAAACAATAATGTAGACCTCCAACAAGATAAGTGTTGACATCAATGAAAAAACCAATGCAACACATGACGAAGTCATCCATAATACCAACATGGAATCAGATTTACTAGTGGAGTTTTTGAAGAATTTGAGATTGTTGCTAAAGTGTTGAGAGCCTTTCCCCTTTCTTCCAGACATAAAGTTGTTGCTATTGATGAGATCCAGGCTATTACAAACGTGATAAGAGATATGTTAGTTGGTAAATTTTTTCTTTTTTAGTTGAGTGAGTTTGGTGACTCTCTTCCTAAGAATAGGTTTGCATTCAAAGCTACTATTTCTAGGAAGCAGAGATATGATCTGGAGAAAGTTCTACAAGTGTCTAGATATGAGAAAGAGATGAAAGAGATGGAATATGGAGAGAAGGATCTTGAGGATCTTGAAGCACTTATTGCTATAAGACTACCTAAAGGTTCCAGTAAGTATGAAGGGAAGTTGCCTCTTAAATTTTTTTCATGTACAATAAGATAGGATATTTTGCATCAAGGTGTCTGAAAAGAGATAGAAAACCTAAGAAACCATTTAATCCTTATAAGTCTAAATATAAGAAGAAGTATTATTATGTTGTTGATGAAGGTGTAATAGATGATTTATCTGATAAAGGAAACTATAGAAATGAATTTGTGCTCATTTCTATCAAGGAAGATGATTCGGTTGCTATAGTTTCTACAAGCCACATCAATAAGGAGAAAGCCCTAATTGTGAAAGTTAAGGAGAAAGATGAATGGGTTATTGATAGTGGTCGCTCTCATCATATGACAGGTGATAAGAGGAAGTTTGTGAATATGGAAAAGTATAATGGCAATGTGGTAAGATTTGGTGATAACAAAGCTTGTTTGACCAATGGTACAGGTTCTATTTCTCTTGATGGTAATCATAACACTAATGATGTCCTATATGTTGAAGGTTTAAAGAATAATATTTTGAGTGTTGGTCAGATGGTTGATAAGGGATATAACTTGTAATTCAAGGATGGGAAATGTAAAGATCTTGAGTAGCTCTAAAACTGAGATTGCATCAAGTACTAAGAATAAAGGTAATATCTTTCACTTCAATGCTGGTGATAAAAGTTGGTTATGGCATAGAATGATGTGTCATGTAAAGTTTGATAGTATGGTTAAGATAAGTTCCACTCAAGAAGTGAGAGATCTTCCTAAGTTGATAAAGCCTTCTAGTCTGATATGTAAGGAATGTCAAATAGGGAAGCAAAAAAGAGTTACATATAAGAGAAAACAATATAATTCTAATGAGTTTTGAAGATTGGCATCAAACCAACAGGGACTAATAGAAAAATCTTTTTCCAGCTTTGATGGAGGAGAGGTACTTCCCAAGGGGAGTAGTTGGCAAATTAATAAGTTTTGGATTCTTAATTGCTTTGGCATTTGATGTCAAAGGGGGAGAGATATCTATGGAAAAACATTATACTTTGGGGGAGAGATATAATTTTGTCTATGGTTTTGTAACAAACTTTCTATTGATCTATCTTTGGGAGATTGTTGGGATTTTTTTTTTTTTGGCATTCTGTTTTTGGCACTTAGATGTTTTTCCAGCTAGTATTGCCATCAATGACAAAGGGGGAGATTGTTGGTAATATGGATGACTTTGTTATGTGTTGCATTGATTTTGTCATTGATGTCAAAACTTGTCTTCTTGGGGGTCTACATTGTTAATTTGGCACTATTGTTATATTGGTTTACTATTGAACCGACACTATGGTTCACCAGTATGGTTAGTGGCTTATGCACAACCACCGGTATATGTTTAGCAACAAGTTATATTGTTCACCAGCAACAATGACAACTTGGAGATAATTTGATTATGTCGAAGACATGGATTGAAAGTTTGGTTTTGGGGTTTTGTTTATTGGTCTAATCAAATTGATAGATTTGTTTTAACCAGCAGATAGGTCTAGGTTCTGGACCAGTACTCCAGATCAACACGACACGTTATGGAGATTGTTTATTGATTGGATATTGTGGTAAATGTATTGATCCAACATGTTGTATCACAACAAGACTTATTTGTAATTGATTTAATTGTAATATCTTTAGTGAGCTGACCTATACATTTGGTCTTAGGTTTTGTATACATGATCATAAGATCTTATTGAAGATCTAGATATGGGATATGCTATGAGTGTGTGTGGATATTGAAGAGAAAAAACAAGAAGATCCTTGTGCGAATCACACAGACATTATTTGAAGGTTGAAGGAAGGTTATGAAGGTGTTTGACACTCATGTTCAGAGCTTAAACCATTACTGAATCGAGCATTGGAAATGCTATTTTGAGCAGTACATTATCATTGGATTTAACCATCTAATTATGTAGTCAGTGTGACTCCTATTTTGTTATTGAGCAGTGAGCTCTAGGCAGTTGGCCTTTCTACATGTGCAGACCCCATTTGTATACACATACTCTCTACAGTAGTATCATCTGATTGTGGGTAAGGTTTCCCACCATGTTTTTTCTCTTACCGGGTTTCCACGTCAAAATCTTTCTGTTATGCATTGTGGATGTTGTTTCTCTTTCGGTTTCATACATTAAGTTAAACCGGTACTCCTATAACTATTAATTTGTTTTACCGACACTTAAGTTTGGTATACCAGCATTAAGTTTAAGTTGGAATATTTTGTATTTGGTTTATAGTTTATTGAAAATTGATTCACCCCCCTCTCATTTGTCCTTCCTGAGACATAACAATTGGTATCAGAGTTAAGTCCTCTTTTTGTAGAAGCCTAACAGCTTGAGGAGATCTTATGGCAACAAATATTTTTAGAAAGGATAGTCCGAAGGTTGATGGAACCAACTATGGCATATGGAAAATCAAATTGGAAACACATCTAAACTACATTGGAAGAGACATATGGGATGTTACAAAGAATGGCTATGTTGGTCATATTCCAAATCAACCTCATCCACTAACATTGGCTAAGGATGTGGACAATGATTGCAAAGAAAGAGAAGCACTTCTGAGCACACTATCAGATCAGCAAATCATGGGATTATCAGACCAATCTACTGCTAAAGCTATTTGGGATAAACAGGAAACACTGAATGAAGGAGATACCACTGTCAAGATTGTAAAATTAGAATTTTACTAGGTCAGGTATAAAACTTTAAAAATGGAAGAACATCAAATAATTTCTACATTTATGGAAAGATTTAATGATATTGTTTTAGGAATACAATGTTGTGGAGGATCCTTAAGTGAAGATGAAATTGTGTCTAAAGTTTTAAGAGCATTGTCTCCGACTTACAAAATGAAAGTGACTCCTATAAATGAAATGAGAACAGTGCCTAATACTTCAGTTTCTAGAGATAGTTTGGTTAGAAAACTTTCAAAATTTGAGCTTGAAGAGTTTGGTCATGTCGCTACTGTAAAGACTGATTTAGCTTTCAAAGCATCATCATCAACATCATCATCATCTGACAAAACTGATTGGAAAGCACTTTATGCAAAAGAACTTGAAGATATGAGAAGAGAAAATGAAGTATTTGAAAACTTGAAGCACTATTTGCAAGGAAGATTCCTAAAGGTCCAGCAGGAAGTAAGTATGAAGGTAAAGAACCTTGCAAATGTTTTAACTACAATAAAGTTGGTCATATGGCTTCTAGATGTCCTGATAGACATGAAAGACTAAGGGAGGAAGCAAAAAGAACATATAAACCTAACCCTGAATATCAAAGATATAGATTTAAGAAAAATAGAGATAAGTCACGCTACTATGCAAATGAAGGTGTTATAGATGATTCAGATGAAGATCCAGCAGATAGAGGATGTGCTTCTGTTGCAATAAAAGAAGATCAATGAGCACCTACTATAAAGTTGATAGAGCAGGAACTGGTAGCTAACATTGAAGAAAAAGATGAATGGATCATTGATTCTGGATGCTTGCATCATATGACTGGTGATAAAAGAAAATTCTTGTCTTTTCAATAAATTCATGGAGGTCTAGTAAGGTTTGGAGATTATAAAGCTTGTTTAATCAAAGGAAGAGGCACATTATATTTGGATGGCAAGCATAATACTCACAATGTTTATTATGTAGAAGGCTTAAAGCATAATCTTTTGAGTGTTGGTCAATTAGTGGAAAAAGGATTTCAGTCGCAATTCAAGAATGGAAAATCCAAAATCATAAACATAAATTGATTGGAGATTGCAACTTGTAATCAGACTAAAGGTAGTATCTTTCATTTGAATACCAGTGATAAGACATGCTTAATTGCACACATTGATAAAAGTTGGTTATGGCATAAAAGACTTTGTCATGTGAATTTTGATTGCATTATAAAGATCAGTGAAACTAAGGCAGTAAGGGATTTACCTAAGATTGTAAAACCTCATAATCTGGTATGTAGGTAATGTCAAATGGGAAAGCAAGTTAGAACAAAATTTAAGAGAATTCTTGAGAAATCCAATAATATTCTTGATTTAATTCATATTGATTTGTGTGGTCTAGCAAGAACAAGAAGTCTACAAGGAGATAGATACTTTATGCTAACAATTGATTATTATTCTAGAATGTGTTGGGTTACATTTCTCGGGGAGAAATCAAAAGCTTTTGGAAGATTCAAGATATTCAAGGCAATTCTACAAAATGAAACTGGCAAGAAAATCAAATGTTTGAGATTAGATCAAGGAGGCGAATTTACATCTAGATAATTTAAAGCATTTTGTGAAGTCAATGGAATCAAAAGACAACTATCAGCACCTCGGACACCCCAAGAGAATGGAGTTGTGGAAAGGAAGAATGGAACTATTCAGGATGCAGCAAGAACAATGTTAATGGAAGAAAATCTACCTCATGTGTACTAGAGAGAAGCAGTGAATACAACGGTTTATAATTTTAACAAAGTTCACATAAAAAGTGAAACTGGTAAGAACCCTTATGAATTTTGGTTTGGTCATACTCCTACTCTTAAGTACTTCAGAATATTTGGAAGAAAATTTTATATTAGAAGAGATGAGTATTTTGGCAAATTTGGTCCTAGAAATGATGAAGGAATATTTCTTGGTTATTCATCTAGAAGTAATGCATATAGATGTTATAATAAAAGGTTACAAAAAATCATTGAGAGTAATAATGTGAAGATGGATGAACACTTTAGAGGAGATTCAAGATCTAAAGAACCGATAGTTGAAATGATCATAGATCAACCGACAGAGATTGCACTGGTACAAAGTGAAGATCCAGTCACACCGGCATCATCAAAAAACTCAACTGTGAATGAAGAACAACAGCCTGTGAATGTTAATTGGAACAAACCCAAGTATGTAAGATTGAATCATTCAGAGAATTAGATAATTGGAAACAATATTCAAGGTGTTATGACTAGAGGAAGATTGGCAAATGAAGAGGTATGTTTAATTTCTGAAGTTAAAATAACATTGGTTATTGAAGCATCTAAGGATGAACATTGGATAAAAGCAATGGAAGATGAATTAGAACAAATTGAAAAGAATAATACTTGGACATTGGTTCCTCAACATAAAGACAAAAATGTAATTGGAACTAAATGGGTATATAGAAATAAACTTAATGAAGATGGAGAAGTAATCAGGAACAAAGCAAGATTAGTTTGTAAAGGTTATTCACAGAAAGATGGAATATATTATAATGAAACCTTTGCACCGATAGCCAGAATTGAGGCAGTTAGACCATTTCTTTCATTTGCAGCTCATGAGAACTATAAAGATTATTAGATGGATGTAAAATGTGCATTTTTGAATGAAGATCTTGAGGAGGAAGTTTACATTGAATATCCTGATGGATTTTCTTTGACAGATAATAAGGATATGGTTTGCAGGTTAAGGAAAGATTTATGTGGCTTGAAGCAAGCTCTCAGAGTTTGATATGCTAGATTGGATAAATATATTTTGAAGCTTGGTTACACAAAAGGTAATGATAATAGAAATTTCTATTACAAAGTTACCAATGATGATATTTTGGTTATTGAATTCTTTGTAGATGATATCATTTTTGGAGATGAAAATGGATTATGTAAAGACTTTGCTAACAAGACGCAGGAAGAATTTGAAATGTCTATGATTAAAGAGATAAAATATTTTCTAGGTTTGCAGATTTCACAAACAGATAAAGGTATATTCATATGTCAAACAAAGTACTCGAAGGAAATTTTAAATAAATTTGGTATGGAAAATTCCAAATCGTCAAGCACTCTTATGACTACAACTGATAAATTGACATTGAAGGATGATTCAACTCTTGTTAATCCGACTAGATACAAATCTATGATTGGAGGTTTACTATATTTGATACAAACAAGACTTGATATAATTAATGTAGTGGGTATTGTTTCAAGATTTCAAAGCAATCCTAAATAAAATCATGAATCAGCAGTTAAAAGGATTTTCTAGTACCTACAAGGTGCAACAAATCTTAGTTTATGGTATCCTAAAGATAAAATTTTTGATTTATGTGCATACACCAATGCAAGTTGGGTAGGAGATGTAGATGACAAAACAAGTACCACTAGCAGTGCATTGTTTCTTGGTAGCAGATCAATTTCTTGGATAAGCCAGAAGCAACCTTGTACATCATTATCAACAACAAAATTAGAATATGTTGCAGCAACAACTAATTGTACTCAGGTATTATGGATTAAGCAAATCTTGAAGGATATAAAGGTAAAATGCAAAGAATGAATAATCATTTATTGTGATAATTCAACAGTAATTGATATATCAAAGAATCTGGTAGTTCACTCTAAGACAAAGCATGTTTCTATTAAGTACAATTTTCTAAAAGAGAATGTTGAAGCAAATGAAATGAGATTGGTTTATGTGAATACTAAAGAGAAAATTGTAGATATCTTTACAAAGCCTTTGCCTAAGGAAACATTTCAATATCTCAGAGAGTAGCTTGGGGTAATTTCCCCACCGACAGAGACTTAGATGTTGAAGATTGGCATCAAACCGAAAGGGACTAACAGAAAAATCTTTTTTCAGATTTGATGGAGGAGAGCTACTTCTCAAGGGGAGTAGTTGGCAGAATGTTATGTTTTGGATGCTTAACTACTTTGGCATTTGATGTCAAAGGGGGGAGAGATATCTATGGAAAAACACTATACTTTGGTGGAGAGATATACTTTTGGCTTTCAATCTATAACAAAATTTCTATTGATCGATCTTTGGGAGATTGTTGGTTTATTGTTTTTTGTCATTCTATTTTTGGCACTTAGATGATTTTCCATCTAGTGTTGCCATCAATGCCAAAGGGGGAGATTGTTATTATTATGGATGACTTCTCCATGTGTTGCACTGATTTTGTCATTGATGTCAACACTTATCTTCTTGGAGGTTTACATTGTTAATTTGGCACTATGGTTATATTGGTTTATTGTTGAACCGACACTATGGTTCACTGGTATTGTTAGTGGCTTATGTACAGTCAATGATATATGTTTACGAGCAAGTTATATGGTTCACCAACAATGATGATAACGTGGACATCATTTGACTATGTCGAAGATGTGGATTGGAAGTTTGGTTTTGGTGTTTTCCTTATTGGGCTAATCAGATTGACAGATTTTTTTTAACCGATAGATAGGTCTAGGTTATGGATTGGTACTCCAGATCAGCATGACATGTTATGGAGATTGTTTATTGATTGGAAATTGTGGTAAATGTATTGAGATGACATGTTGTATTGCATCAAGACCTATTTGTAATTGATTTAATTATAATATCTTTAGTGAGCCGACCTATACATTTGGTCTTAGGTTTTGTATAAATGACTGTAAGATCTTATTGAAGATTGGGATATGGGATATGCTATTAAAAAAAATACTCCTTGGTGTATGGCATGTGATGGGCAACATTCCCCCTATCAGTGTGTTGTGGCTCAAGCTCTAAATGAATCCATGAGAAATGAGGCTAAACCTGCAGTTAATATGTTTGAGTATACTGCGGCCAGTGACTGTGAGTCTTTAGAAGATGAAGCAAGTGAATATGATGTCTTGAGAAGCAATGTAAATTGCACAAAGCAATTGACAATTTCTTGGCATCCCACTTTCAATGTAGTCACAATAGAAGATCAAGAGATTCATCTCAGAAGGCCTAGTGAGGAGGAAGTCAAGAATCTCACTAAGGCTGCAATAGCCAAAGCTAAGCATAATTATAATCTGGGAAGCAACAAAGATGATGAAGGTCAGGGTAAGTATGGTTCTATGTTTTTTAAAGAAATTTATTCTAATAGGATCACTAAAAATAAAACCCTTGTCAAAGATAGTCAAGCTAAAAGTGATTAGTCAAGTAATTCAGGGAAACCTGATATTGTTGATACCACTGATAATAAGGCAGAGACTACTAGTGACAAGAGAACAAGTCACCAAAAGACAAAGAAGGTTAAAGCTCATGCTAAGTCTAATGCCAATAATTCTTTTGATATGACCCAAGCTTTAACATAGATGAAAGTTTCAGTACCTTTGATAGAGCTCTTGAAAATGAAAGAGCATAGAGAGGATGCTTTTTCTTTGATTTCAAGTATATCAGATGTGGATACTTCTTGAAAAAAGGGAAATGCAAATGATGAGAAGGATCAAGAACAAAAGGTCCCAAAAGTTTATGTGGGTACCACTATTAATCAGGAACCATCTTAGATTGATCCCTTTTATGTGACACTATTAGTAAATAACAAATTGATAAAAAATTGCATGATAGATTCTGGTACAACTACTAATGTAATGCCTTATGGGGTTATAAGAGAACTAGGTTTATCAGTACACACTTCATATGGGAGGTGTTATGTTATGGATAATAGAGAAGTGCCTATTGTGGATACTATGAAAGAAGTAGAAGTAAAAATAGAAACATTCCCTGAAGCTACTTATAAAATGGATGTAATAGTCACAAACACCAAGCCCCATTATGGCATGTTTCTGTCTAGACAGTGGGCTACTGCTATTAGAGGACATATTCAGCTAGATTTATCATATGAAACTATCCTAGTGAATGGGAATTTAGTAAAATTGTACAGAGAACCACATGCCCCAGTGGTTATTGAAAAGATAGACCCAAACATGCTTAATTACATGATAGATATAGATCGTGATAACTTCAGGATTAAATCCATTAGCCTCAGTTGAAGAATATTGATCCTATTATTGATGAGCTGGAATACCAACAAGAAGGCCTGTGGCAGATGTATTTTGATGGAGCTTGCTCTAGAGAAGGGTCTAGAGTAGGAGTTCTCTTTATGTCCCCATTAGGTATTATCTTCAAGTATTCTTTTTTGTTGGCATTCCAATGTACAAATAACACAACTGAGTATGAGGCTCTTCTATTAGGCCTAGAAATTACTAAAAAACATGGGATCAAGTTGTTAAGGGTTTATGGAGACTCTGAACTTGTAGTGTCTCAGATAAGGTCAAGATATGCATCTAAAATTGACAAGTTAAAAAATTACAAGCATGCTATTTGGGATGTCATTGAACACTTTGATGCATTTTCCATTAATTGGATTGAAAGGTCTAAGAACATTATGGCAGATTTTTTAGCTAATATTGCATTAAAAAATGATGATGTAGCATTGACTAGAGTTTCAATAGCTGGGACCAAAGCCAAACTAGCCATCCCAGATAATGTGTACAATTGGCAGGTTTATGAGGATGATGAAGGCATCCTTAGATTTGTACAATGCATAGATGACTATGAAGGTCAAAAGATTGATTGTAATACATTGGTGGAGGTAGTAGATGGACAGGAAATAATTTTTTGAAATGACATAGTGCAGTTAGAGACAAATGAAATACCCAAGGGACTAGTTGAACTAGAGGGTATGTTTAGTTATAGTGATGGTCAATTACATCAAGCGTCGTCTACAAATTTGGAGGAATTGGAAGAGGTAAATTTGGGGATAGAATCTTCCCCTAAGTTAGTGTATATGGGGAGAAACTTGTCTTGCCATATTAAGACTAACCTCCTTAATTTGCTAAGGAAGTACAAACATGCTTTTGCTTGGTCCTATGAGGATTTGAAGGCATATAGACAAGACCTATTTCAACATGAAATACCTCTGCATCCTGATGCTAAGCCTTTTAGACAAAAGCAAAGACCCATTAACCCCCTCCTAGAACCCAAAATGCAACAAGAGTTGATTAAGCTGAGAGAAGGGGTGATTATAAAGCCTATAAGGAATTCTTCATGGGTGTCAAATTTAGTGCCTATCAGAAAAAAGAATGGGGACATAAGGCTTTGTGTGGATTTTCAGAACTTGAATGTTGCTTCTCTTAAAGACAATTATTCATCCCCAAACATGGAAGCTATGTTACAAAGGGTAACTAGTTTTGATTTACTGTCAATGATGGATGGATTTTTTGGTTACAATAAGGTATTAGTGAAAGAGTCTGAACAATTTAAGACTTCTTTTACTACCCCTTGGGGAACCTATGTGTATGTAAAAATGCCATTTGGTTTGAATAATACTAGTGCAAATTTTAAGAGGGTTGTGGATGTAGCCTTTATGGAATTTATTAATATCATAATGGTTGTCTACTAAGATGATCTGACATGTTTCTCAAAGAAGGCAGATGACCACTGTGGTCATTTGGAAAAAATATTTTGCAAGGCCTTGGAGTTTGGTGTATCTTTAAATCCAAATAAATGCCACTTTGTTGTAACTGAAGCAAAGTTACTAGGGCACATTGTATCTAAGGAGGGAGTTAGAATTGAGCCTAAAAGAATTGAGGCTATCAACAAGGTGCTTCAACCAAAAAATATTAAAGGAATTCTATCTTTTATGGGTAAAGTAAACCTTGTCTGGAGATTTATTGCAAATTTTGTTGAAATTGTTAAGCCTATTGTGAAGCTTTTGACAAAGGATGCCAAGTTTGTTTGGGATGATGAGGCAACCCTAGCATTTGATAAGATTAAACAGGCTATTCATGAAGCCCCAATGCTTAAGTCCCCTAACTATAGTAAGTCATTTTCACTATTTTCTTTTGCTTCATATCATACTATAGTAGTGGTACTATTACAGAAAGATGGTGAAGTTTATGAACATCCGATTGCCTTCTACAACAAATCATTACAAGCCGGTGAACTGAAATATGAAATTATGGAAAAACAAGCATATGCTTTAGTCAAGGTTGTTAAATTATTTAGGCCTTATCTGGTAAATGCCCACATTGTAGCCTATGTACCACATGCAGCTGTGAAAGACATCATCTCCCAGTCTGAAGTAACTGGAAAAAGATGTAGATGGATAAGCAGAATATAAGAATTTGATCTTGAGATCAAAATCACAAAGCTGATAAGAGGTCTAGGCTTAGCCAAGTTAATGAGTAAGATAAACTTTGAGGATATTGATATAAATAATGTTGAGATTGAAGAGGTTATGGTTACTAGTATTGAGAGGCATCCATGGTATTCAAATATAGTATACTTCTTGAAGAATGCCTCATGTCCAAAAGTTATGACACACAACCAGAAGAGAACACTAAAGTTAAAATCATGGAAATATGTTCTTATTTAGGGAGACCTGTACTGGAGGAACAGTGATGGGATGCTACTGGTTTGTCTGGATGAATTCCAAGATGAGAAGGTTTTGAAAGAGATGCACAATGGGGTATGTGGAGGCTATTATTTAGCTAAGACTACTGCTGGTAAGATAATTAGAGCAGGGTATTATTGGCCAACTTTGTTCAAGGATGCTCATAAGTATGTTAAAAAATGTGATGCTTGTCAAAGGTTTTCTTCTAAACTAAAGTATGTTGGTTCTTTTCCTTTGAATTTTGTTACAGTTGAAGCCCCTTTTGTTCAATGGGGCATTGATTTTAATGGAGAGATAATAGAAAAATCAAGAAGGGATCATAGATGGATCCTAGTGGCTACAAATTATTTCATTAAGTGGATTGAAGTCATACCTACCAAACAGGCCACTAGTAAAGCGGTCATCAATTTTTTGATGGATAATATAATAACAAGGTTTTGTGTACCTACTAAAACGGTCATGGACAATGCCATGTGCTTCAAGTCTGAGGAATTTGCAAATTTTTGTGCCAATTATGGGATTACTATGTCATACTCTTCACCATACCACCCACAGGGAAATGGCCAGGCATAATCAAGTAATAAAAGTCTCCTCAATATTATCAAGAAGATCCTAGAGGAAAATAAAAGGTCCTGGGATCAAAATCTCAAGTTAGCTTCATGGGCTGAAAGGGTGATTGTAAAAAAGGCTATTGGTACATCCCCTTTTGAGCTGGTTTATGGAGTGAAAGCCAGATTACCTGTGAATAATTTGCTTCTAGTTTAAAAATATTTGTAGATTAAAGAATTAGAAATGTTTGAGCCCCTGGAAGAAAGAATGATTCGGTTAGTAGAGCTGGAGGAAATGAGGACTGTAGCACATAAAAGGAATATGAAACTTCAATTATAGTCAAAATACCTTTTTGATAAAAGGACTAGTATGAGAAAATTCCAAACTGGTGACATGGTGCTACAATGGAATGCAAGAGATTAAGACAAAGGCAAGCACAAGAAATTTGAATCACTAAGGATAGGCCCTCTGATCATTTTTGATGTTAATGAAAAAGATTCCTATTTCCTTCAAAGATTGAATGGTGAGTTACAGGAATTGCTAGTGCATGGACAGTTTCTGAAACAATATTTATCATGAGTTTTTTCCATGCACAGTAGTTTAGGTTTTCTTTTTTTTGTTCTACTTTTTTTAGTTTTCTTTTGTTAGGGTTTTGTTGGTCTGCATTCCAAAGTTTTTCTAGATTCTTGTGTTTGTCTTGCATCCAACCATCCCCAGTCAGAGTCGTTGTTATCACTATTTTTGATAATGTTGAAAATATTTCCAGTTAGCTGTTGGAGTCTTTCAAACTTCATAAATTTCACCTTTGTCTACAAGATTATGGTTCTAAGGGTTTAGGGTTTTTGGGCATTTCCAAACCAATTGAAAATAATAAACCTTCGTCTCACTTTTTCTCCAAATTTTCTATTTGCCCATTACCTTTTTCCACTTAAGTGGAAGGGTCACCACATCATTGAAAGGGGGGCCACTTTATGTTTTAGGCTTAGGCGGGTTCCTTTATTTTTGAAATATTTCACATATTTTCCTAAGTCCTAAGTCTTTCCTTATATTTGTCAAGGTCCCTAAAGGCCGAATGAGTTCCTGTTGATCTAACGGTGGTTGCTGAGCCACTATACAAAGTTTCATGATGATTATTCATCGTGCATCAATGCCAAACCACTACCGTTCTAAGATAGTGGCCAATGGGTTGCACTTGGCAGTTAAGGCACACTGTGTATGGTTGGCGGCTAAGCTTATGACTGTTAAAGATTGAGCAAGTTGGAATAGATCTCATGGTGGTTGTCAAATCATAATTTAAAGTTGCTCAACCATTATTCTTCATGGATTAGCAACCAAGTGGTGGGGCCCATGAGAAGAGAGTGGCTTAGGTGTGTTAACAGGTTGGCAAGTTCAGAGGAAATCAAGGGTGGTCGTTATGCTACAAAGGGGAGTTGCATGATGGTTATTCTTTGCGACTCAATGACAAGCCACTAGTGACAACAGTTAACACAGACGATTAAGGAGATGGTGGTTAAGTGATAACGAAGCTAAAGGTCGAGCAAGTCGGGCAAATCGGGCAGTGATCATAGATGATCTAACGGTGGGTGTTGTACCGCAATAGAAAGATGGTCACCAGATATTCATCACGACTTGGCGACAAGGCGGGCCTAGGTCCAATGGCAGGTCCAGGTGGCGGTCTAGGTGGCGAACAGGTGGATCTGTGAGCAAACCGGAGGCTGACATATGCCACAAATGGACGAAGAGATAAATATCTAGCAGGTTGGAGTTGATCCAATGGTTTTCCCAACACAACAATGGAAAGATGCACATTTTATATCAATCACGGGTCAATGACAAAGAAGAGCCAAGGTCTGGTAGTGGGTCCAACAGTGATGAGATTGTAGTCAGGTGGCATGTCATCAAACTCATAAAGTGAATTATCCAACAAACCTTGGCTGCGATGGATCTCTAAAAGGATTCACTGAAAGCATCAGTTCCATCAACATAAAGTACATCGAAGAAATCAGAACCGGTCCTGCCAATAAAATAAAAAGTATCAATGAAATTAGAGAATTGATGAGACATGTTAACAACTTGCCAAGGGAGGAAGTTTGGCCAAAATAATAATATCAAACAAACCAACGGAAACTTTAAGTGAAGTGGCAAAAGAGGTGGCAAGTCAGATGGTGGCTAGCTAGATGCGCTAACAAATCAGGAAGTGACACCTGACAAAAGGGAGCATCTTAGAATGAGTTAAAGGTTGAGCAGATTGAAGAAGATCCAACGATTGTCACTATACCATGAAGGAAAGTTTCATGATGAATACCCTTCATGAACCAGCAACTAGATGGTGGGACCCATTCTAAAGTGGGTGGCTCAGGTAAGTTAAAGGGTGTGCTAGTTTTGTATCATCTCACAGTTCTCGTTGAACTGCTATGAGGAGAAGCTCAACCGTTAGTCATTGTGGATTACTGACTAAAGGAAAATTTCTTAGAAGAAATCTTTCTTGGTCTGTTGGCACCAAAATTTGAATTTTCAAAAGGACCAATGGCAAAACTGCTCGGCTTCCTGTCTGACATTGTTTTGAAGTGTAAACTTGCAGAGAGGTATTCAAGGAGATTTGCAGAGAAAATAGGTGTGGTTTTTTGATTTCTCTGGCAATAAGAATGTGAAATTAAGTATGTGGTAAAAGGGAAAGGGCGAAGGAAGAATCAACCAACGCTCAAATATGCAGTAACGCTTTGGCAACTAGAAGTGGTTACTTCTTGCAACAGTATTTTGGAAATCACAATTTTGAACAATCAAAGGCACTTGGCACTTGATCTATGAATACTAAGTAGTCAGTTGTCCTTTCTCTAGTTGGTTAACTGATTTGTTATGTTTCTTCTTCGATGGTAAACAATGTAACCTTTTTAGTGGGGGCTATGGTTTGGATTTAGAATATTTATTTTCTAAGAAAGTCTGAATCTTGTCGCTTGCATATCTCTATAAATGGATACCAGGACTACTTAGAAAAGGGACACAAATTTTGTAGCTAAACTCTGGCAAAATTAATACAGGCCATTTTCTTAGCAATTTTTGAGTCAGATAGGATGTACTTGTAATATTTTGATGAAGAAATAAAATATACAGTAGAGAGAATTTGAACTCAGACTTGTATTGTCTTTATGTCATTGTATTGGTGTTCATTCCATATAAGTAATCAAGGATTGTTTATCTGAATGTCTTGTTAGACATTTAATGAAGTTGTTCTAAGTCATTTTCTCAAGGAGGAAATATAAACGTACTTTGAACAAAATCATTGATATCAATATTTTGGTGTGGATCTGATAATGAAGTATGGTGCAGAATAGGACTTTGTATATGTTAGGCATATACAAAGTTGAGAGATCACTAACTTGTGACTTCTGTATGAATTTATTTTGTCAAGTTGTAGTCTGTTGTAGATGACTCTTTTGCCCAGATAAGGCACTAGTTTGCCTATTGGATTTTTGATGTATTTTGTGGTCCTTTTCAAAAAGTCAAATCAACTTTCCATTTTATGTTTAGTTGTACCAGTCAGTAAGGAAAGTTTACAGGAATGTACTCTGGTTTTGTGTAAACCTTTTACTATTTTTGTAAGAAAATATCCATAAAAGGGTTCACCTGCCCAATCTTTTATAAGCTTAAAGTGTAGGAGGTTTCCTAAATTGAAATCTTGTCTTGTTGTCTTTATTTCAAACTTTTTGTTGTCCTCTTCCATTGTAGAATAGAGTTAGTAACATTCACTTTTAAAAAAGAGATGGAACAAAGGTTTTCAAAATGGAGAACAACCCAGGTAATCCCCCTTGGATCGATAATCTAAAAAGATAACTCTTAAATGAATTTATATCTGCTTAGTTAAACCTTACAAAACCCATTAGAGGTTTCGTTGTGTGTGATGATTCAAAACCTATTTTTTTATCTTGATGATTTCAATAGATGATAAGGGATTAAAGGTGATGTATTTAATAGGAAATATGACTTAGTTGTATTAGGCCACAAGCGGAAGGCCACCTTGAGCCTTTTTTCCATGAAGCTACCATCATGGGTAGCAACCCTAGAGAAACTATCTAGGACATTGACCCTAGAAAGGGTTGCATACCCACCATACAATTTACATTAAACCATAGTTAGAAACTAGAACTACGTACTTTACGCCTTGATCCCATGTCGAAATGGGTATGTAGGCAGTCTAGGGATAGAGTTGTCCCTTGTACTTAGAGGTTCGAGGATGGAGATTATGATTTGGTTTTGGGTGATTAGTTGGTTCTCGAAGCTCTTGTATGGATTCGCTTGACTTCCTGAGCCTTTAGGCCGAATTTTGAGGTAGAACTCAAGCTTTTTTATATAATTATTTTTATATATTCCTAAAGATAGTGTCCTCGATACATTCCTAGTAGGAAAGTGTAGTCTTTAGAGAGTGGCTCAGGACCCGGATGGTCCCGATGGGTCTAAAGTCTCTAGCGAGAGAATATCCTATTCTTATAAATACATGCCTACCCCGTTTGGTTAGATGCCTATCCTAGATTAGATAGATGAAACCTCCTATCCTATATGAATATGTTTCCAACCTGTATGGTTAGATTCCTAACCCGTATGGTAAGATGCCTAGTCTTGTATGGATAGATGCCTAACTCTAATGGTTAGATGCCCATCTTGGTTGGATTGATCCCTATACTGTTTGGATAGATGTACCCGAGTATATGATTGAATCAAACACAATTAAGAATAAGTAAGTATAAGATATCAAAAATTTATATCAAAAAAAAAAAAAGGTTCAATTGAGATTTTCAGATTAAGTAAAGCGGGTTATTACACTTTATTAAAAATATAGCATTCTTAAGGCTCATAACATGTGAGAGAAAATAAAATAAAAATACATTTCATGGACATGTAGATAAAAATAAGTAATTCTCTTGTAATAAATGTACTAAGTAAACATTCTCAAACTTTCTTCTACCATGATATCAAATATTGTATTTTTCATGGACTAACTTGGTAGGATATCATTATACAACAATAATATATAAATACCATCTTCAAGTGCCTTCTTGATCTAGTTAGAGTTATTTGTTAAATCCCCTATATCTAGAGATATTTCCCCTAAATGGAGCATAGCTATTGAAACAATATTATATCGGTTATAAGATCATAATTTTTTATTCAAATTCTCTATCTCTTCATCTAACGTTCTACCATTTAGATTTAGTAACATACATATCATGTTTATAATATTCTCACTTGCATTGGTAGAGATACATAGTAAAGTTGTTGCTTATATTACTCTAGCAATATTGGTTTAGACTATAGTTCTTTAACCACCTATTAGTTCAAGTTATGCCTTATATTATTCCAACAACATTATTTTAGACTATAATGCTTCCAGCTCCTATTAGTGCTTCCTTTTACCTAGCATCAATTATACTAGATATTAAATGATTTATGTCCTACTTCTAGGGTAATCATATTTCTTGCATTTTTATCATCCTCTAGTTGTTATTCTTAGAAATGAAGAACTCTCCTTGACATCATATCCTCAAAGTAAATCCCATTGCCTTGGAAATTTCGCCATGGAGTACAACTCACTAAAGAGGATTTCTGATTTGCCTAAAAAATTAACCATTACATGCTTGAATGCAATGTTGATAAGTAATAGAATAGAACACTCAAAGATATAATTTATAATAGAAGCACACCAATAACACTTAATAATAAATCACTTGAGATGATTACTCATTTATCACAATATAATTTTTATAAAATTCTATCAAAACATAACTACCAAAATCTTCTAGAATTAATGCAGCATTAATTCACGACTGAAATACATTTATTATAAAATATAAACCTTTGTATTCAATAAAATCCACTTTTACAAAATTTTCTATAATGTAAAGTCTGTTTGATTTGGAGCGGGATATGGAACAACGATATCACAGATATAAATTTTAGCCCTTGAAGGTCATTTATCGAGAGCTTAACACAACTAGAAATTTCAATTCATGTTAGTCATAGGATAAATTTTGTAGAAATTTTGCATGAGTTAGGATTTTGGAGAATTGGGACAAGATTTCTTTTACCAGGTTATAGGAAGAGGAATGAAGAAGGTTGGTTGGGGATTCAAAGGTAAATTCAACTATAAGGTTTTCATTCACCATCCAGATCTAGGTTCATTTCATATTATCTTCCAAAAAAAAATCTTACCTTCACGTTTTCATTCAATAGTAGATAAAAAAGGGAAATTTTTATTGCACGCATGTTATAATTTCTTTGGAAATTTAGAAATAGTTAAGGATTTAGATATTTTGTTTAGATTTTAAATGTGATGGGATAAACAATGTAGAATATCTCTCCCTTTTCTCTAAATCCTCTCTTATTTTCAGACTGAGTTGGTAAAAGTAAATAAATAAGTAATGTTTTTTTTAACCTTCATCAAACTTTAATTTTTAGAAGTTAGTATTTTCAAAATAAAAGTGTACATACAAATGTATTTAATATTTTATCTCTTTTATGAAACCCTTTCCTTTTAATATAATTTACTATCTTAGAGATATATAATTCTATTGTTGAATAAATTAAAAAAAAGTTAAAATAAAATAAAGTTAGAATCTATATTTTTTCTTAAATTTGATTGTAGATTTAAGTTATGTTACTTAAGATTAAATTTAATTTATATCTTAGGAATATTGAAAATGATCAAAATTATATAAATCTATTTTAAAATATTGATATTAATATTGAATGAACTAATTTATTTAAAATAATAATAATAAATATAAAATAAATAAAGTTTAAAATATTACATTTTGAAAATAATAATTAAATTTCAAAAGTTTAAATTTTAGTTTAGACAGTTTTTTTTTATTCAAAAAAATTATAAATGGGTCAGAAAAGGGGGTGGTAACCCCCTCCCCCACCTTGCGGACCTACATGTGTAGAATGCATGGAGATGGGAGGGGGGGCATGCACCCCCCTGCCAGGCCCCCTGCCTGTGCGAGTCCATAGGGCTGGAGAGGGGTGGGTTGTCGGACCCTCTCCCTCTTACGGTTTAACATTTAAATGTTTTTTTTTTCATATTAAATCAATTTAATTAACAATCAAATTGTTTTATCAAAATAAATAAAATTCATTCTTGAACGAATATTAATTATTTTCTTAATCAAAATTATCTTTATTATAAGTTAAGTTTTTCTTATTCCGAGTTTTTGTCTTGGCTTTTTACAATTTTCTTTGATGTTTTACTTGATGTTGAATTGGTCTGGCTCCTGGTCTCTACGTTCATATTTCCATCATTGTGTAATAGGGATATGGTTTTTTCTACCTTGGATAATTATCATTTTGATATGGGCTCTTTTTATTATGATGGTTTTCTTCCTCACCATGAGCTCTTGGGTAATGGCTGGTATAGTCAATTATTGTTTGAATTAAGAATGGGGCTGATATGTGATACCATAGATGATACATGGGATTCTATGGAATTTCTTCTGAATCAGGTTCCTGCTCAGTTTGTGGACAAAGCCTAGGTTGTTTTTGAGGCTTTGCATTTGTTACTTTCTCTGAGATTTTTGTTCTCTGCTCCTGTATGGTTGGAATCCCCTTTAAGGGTTGTTCCTCCTTTGGATGCAGCTTATGATCCTCTTGTTGAAGGCACTAGCACTTGGTTCTTACATATATGATTACTATATCTTGGAGTTGTGGTATGTTTTTTATGTAGATTTGGATAATTTTGGTCTACTTCTGTTTTGACATACTGGATTGCCGATTCTTTGCTCCCCATTTGGTACAAGTATATGGGCTCCTTGGTGTCTCTATATGATCTTCTCGAGGAGATATTTTTTGATATCCAGCTCTTCATTTTGTAACCAACTGATCCTCCCTAATTTATAAAAGCCTATGGGCTCCTTGGTGTCTCTGCATGATCTTCTTGAGGAGACATTTTTTTGATATCCAGCTATTCACTTTGTAACCACCTGAGAGATATAATAAGTTGATGAACTTTGTATTTAGATATGTCCTATGGTACCTCTTTCTATATTTCAGTTGTATGGGTTTGGGTGGGTTTACGGATCATCTGGATATGTAACAACTATTTTGTAAGGGTACTTTAGATTTTTGGTTTATATTTAAGGCAATAACCGGAGGTTTTCTTGCGAGTTCTTTCCTGCCGATATGCCTTTTGAACCCATTGTAAAAACTATTAAATATAAAAAAAAAATTTAGTGGCTTGCCCACTTTTATTGAAAAAATAAAAAATAAAAAATAAAAGGTAATATTTTAGTAAGAGATAAATTTAAGGTATCAAAATTGTAAATATTCTTTTTCAAATGAGTAGAACATTAAATCATTATTCTAATCAACAACCTCTCTGATGGAGCTTATAATAGAATTTGATTGTAAATCTAGGTCTTCCCCTTAAATGATGGAAATGATAAGTGTATTGGAAAATAAAATCCTTCTTAAAATGGGTAACACTTTTTCTCAATTCAACAAGAAAAACTTACCTCGAAGTAGTGATCCACCTCCAATGAGACTTGCTTTAAGACATTCAACCATCTCAAAAATTTGCGTTCCTTGTATCTTTTAGTACAAATTTTGTTTAATTTTATTTGAGGAATAAAGAGGATTTATCTTCCATGTAAATATGTGTAGTTTCCCTCTCAGAAAAAAATCATATATTCCAAGCTATATAAAATTAATATTGGTTAGACATGTAGCATAGATTTAATAGTCTTACTCTTGTAAGAAATAATAATCCCCTAGAAGTTGCTTGATATTTTCACTCTCAAGAAAGTGTTGCTTTCATATAATTAGAATCTTATTTAAAGCATTATTTACTTACACTTAAACCATAGCATTGATTCTTTTTCATCAAGTATCACTAGTTAACTTCAAATAAATTCTAGCAGTAAATAGATCCCCAAATACATTTAAAATATTTAAGTTCTTTATTTATTTTAAAGCTTGATTTTTCAATTAGTGTAAGTGTTAAAGGTTAAAATAATTTACTTACCAAATAAATATGTTTAGCTTCATAGTTACCCCTTTTATGTATTTCAAGCAATATGATTTCACCAATTCGAGAAGTTGATTATTTGATCGTTTCCTTAATAGATTCAAGATATAGAATGTAGTAGGCATTTGAGAATAGTCAATTATATTAATAGTTAAAACATTTAAATTATGACTATGAAGAAACATAAGACTAGTAAAAAAAAGAGAGAGAGAAGTTTCTTTTACCTTGCAAGTAATTAGTGTAGATAAATATAATTAACATTTAATCTTAGAGGTAAATTTCATAGTTAAATCTCCATACAATCTGAATGGTATACAATTTATTTTGGAAGAGTATTAGTATTGATTAGGATGTAAAGAGATTTTATTGAAATCATAATAGTTTTCAGCAAATGGAAAACGAACAAAAATTGTATTCTTTTTACAAGATATAATTTAATCTCTCAGAATCTCAAATTTAATGAATAAGTTATAATTTGTTTTATTGGTTTTTTTACATTAAATTGAGTTTTAATAAACCTATCATATGATCATTTGGAATAAATTTGAAGTAAATTATAGGAGCAAGCTTCTAAGAATTTGAAATTGATGGGATAAAGTTAACCTTACTTCATGTGGAAGGAATAGTTAGTATCCTTTTATAACCTTGTAAAGGATTTAGCATTAGTTCAAAAACAACTACAAGTAGATTAATTAGAATTATTGAGGAGCTTTATTTATATTGGTTAATTGGAAAGAAATTAGACTGTCTTCTAATCTTATTTTCAATTTTTGGTAATTAAAATTAATGTGGTTATTTTGATATTCATTTCCAAAGTCTTGCTATTTAATGGTTGAATTTTTTTCCATGATATTTAATACCTTTCATGTAATAGGAATCTTATTTAAAGTCAGGTTATCATTTGTAGAGAATAAGTAAAGATAAAATTCATATTATTTTAATTGGAGAATTAGTTGGTTTATCAATAATGAGGTTATTATCAAGCTTATTATTAAATAGGGTTTCCCTAGTAGGGTTAGATTTATTTCCAAAGTCTTTCTATCTAATCATTTTTTTTTTCTTTCAAGTAATTTAGTAATTTTCAAGTATTAGGATTCATACTTAAAGTTTAATGGTCATTTTTATAAGCTATCTCCTACAAGTATCATAGTTTTCAAGTGATTAGTACCTTCATGTATTTAGTTCAAGTTTTAATTATTATCATAGTTTTCTTTCAATAAAATACTATTTCCAAAGTGGTTGATTTGTTTAGGATGTAATACTTTAATCTTAGTTTAATTTCAAGTAGTAATTCCTTGCATGTAATAGTTCTTTTCATAATCATTTTAGTGTAATGTTTATTTATGATTTCATGAATTCATAGTTAAATTATTAAATAGACAACTAAAAAGAGGATTTGGAAACAAAAACGTTAGCAACATTCAGTTTCTATGGTGCCTATGGGTCACACTTACGAGTAATGTCATCATGTTGAACTACTACATTTAATGCTTAAGAAAGATTCAACAACAACATTTGTGGCATCATCCCTCTAAATTTATAGGGAGAAATAAGGTCCATTAGGGAGTTAAAATCCAAGGAATGGGTAATCTCACTTGGATTTATAATCTCAAAATATAATTCTTAAATGAATTTACATATGCTTAGTTAAACCTTAAGAAACCCCATTAGGGTTTGGTTGTGTGGGATGATTTGGGACTTATTTTCCTATATTGATGATTTCAAAGGATGATAACCGATTAAAGGTTATGTATTTAATAGGAAATAGGACTTAGTTGTATTAGGCCACAAGTAGAAGGCCAACTTGAACCTTTTTGCCATGAAGCTACCATCGTAGGTGGCAACTGTAGAGAAACTGTCTGGGACATTGACCTTAGAAAGGGTTGCATACCCACCATACAGGTTACATTAAACCATAGTTAAAAACCAAAACTACATACTTTATGCCTTGATCCCATGCTGAAATGGGTATGTAGGCAGTCTAGGGATGAAGTTGTCCCTTGTACTCAGGGGTTCAGGGATGAGAATTAGGATATTGCTTTGGGTGAGTAGTTGGTTGTCGAAGCCCTTTGGTATTTTAATCATATGGTGCAAATACTAATTGAAGTTTTAAAATTAATTTGATGCATACTGAGAAGAAATCTCATATGGATTTGCTTGACTTCCTGAGGTAGAACTCAAGCTTCTTTAAATAATTATTTTTGATATATTCCTAGAGATTGCGTCCTCGGTGCATTCCTAGTAGGGGAGTGTAGTCTTTAAAGAGTGGCTTAGGACCTGAATGGTCCTAGTGAGTCTAAAGACTTTGGCAAGTACATATCCTATTCTTATGAATAGATGCCTACCCCGTTTGGGTAGATGCCTATCCCGGATTGGATAGATGAAACCTCATGTCCTGTATGGATAGATGCCTAACTCGTATGGTTAGAATCCTAACCCATATGGTTAGATGCCCATCCCAGTTAGATGGATGCCTATCCTGTTTGGATAGATGTACCTGAGTATATGATTGAATCAAACACAATTAAGAATAAGAAAGCATAAGAAATCAAAATTTTAATATAAAAAAAAAAAATCAATTGAGATTTTTGGATTAAGTTAAGCGAGTTATTACACTTTATAAAAAATATAGCATAGTTAAGGCTCATAACATGTGAGAGAAAATAAATACATTTCATGGACATGTGAATACAAATAAGTAATTCTCTTGTAATAAATTTACTAAGTAAATATTCTCAAACTTTCTTCTACCATGATATTAAATATTGTATTTTTCATGAACTAACTTGGTAGGATGTCATTGGACAACAACAATATATAAATACCATCTTCAAGTGCCTTCCTGATCTAGTTAGAGTTGTTTGTTAAATCCCCTATCTCTAGACATATTTCCCCTAAATGGAGCATAGCTATTGAAACAATATTATATCGGTTATAAAAATCATAATTTTTTATTCGAATGCTCTCCCTTCATTTAAAGTTCCACCATTAACATTTAGTAACATATATACCATGTTTATAATCTTCCCACTTACATTGGTAGAGATAGATAGTAAAGTTGTTGCTTATAAATTCCTCTAGCAATATTCGTCTAGACTATAATGCTCTAACCTACTATTAGTTCAAGTTATGCCTTTTATTAGTCGAGCAACATTATTTTAGACTATAATGCTTTCAACTCCTATTAGTGCTTCCTTTTACCTAGGATCAATTATATTAGATATTAAATGATTTATGTCCTACTTTTAAGGTAATCATATTTCTTGCATTTTTATCATCCTCTAGTGGTTATTTTTAGAAATGAAGAACTCTCCTTGATATCATATCCTCAAAGTACATCTCATTGCCTTGGAAATTTCACCATGAAGTACAACTCACTTAAGTGGATTTCTGATTTGCATGAACATTAACCATTACATGCTCTAATGCCATGTTGACAAGTAATAGAATAGAATACTCAAAGATATAATTTATAATAGAAGCACACCAATAACACTTAATGATAAATCACTTAAGATGATTACTCATTTATCACAATATAATTTTTATAAAATTCTATCAAAATCTAACTACCAAAATCTTCTACAATTAATGCAGCATTAATTCACAACTGAAATACATTTATTACAAAATACAAACCTTTGTATTCAATAAAGTTTGTTTGATTCAGAGTGGGATATGAAAGAAACGGCGATATCATGAATATAAATTTTAGCCCTTGAAGGTCATTTATCGATAGCTTAACACAACTAGATATTCCCTCATTATTCAAATCCACTTATCCATTGATTCTGAAACTCATGATGAACAAATATTTTAAATAGTCACTCTCCTCTTTTAGAAGAAGTGTGTTCTCTAATTAATGTGATTGAATAGAAAACTTGTCGTAAAGAAAAAATTTGGACTGACAATTTTATGCAAAGCTTTTAATGATAAATAATAATCTGGAGGCAAGCTGAACATAATGATTCTCCCATATAGACTTAATCGTGATTCTCCCATTATCCAAAGTAGATGCTCGAACAATGCAAATTTTGAAGAGGATCTGTTCTTTGTTTTACATCTCGAGATGGGCAATTGCGTGCTTTAATAAGTTTTATTCCCAAGAAAGTATTAAACTGTATATTTTAGTTGTGAAATGACGCAGAAGATGCCCTTAGTTCAGTCCTTTCGTCGAAACATCCGAGGTGAATTATAGAAAGAAAGGAAAATGCTTCAAAATTAGCTGTACAAAGAATAAGGTGGGTTCAGTCCTTTCATCAAAATATTCAGAGTAGAGATTTGATTCGATTTACTTTAGGGACTGTTTTCTGTCGGTCAATAAGGGAAATGTGTGATTGCAAAACTTGAGTGTGCTTGTGGCTCTCCAAGAAAGCTTTATGTTCTAAGACGTGGAATAAGAAAAATAAACAAAGATGCTTCTTCTATGATAGCCTCTAAATTCTAATTATAGCTGGTATTGTATTGAAAAAGACACTTTGACAATTCTTATCCATTTCGAGCTAACCTATGTATGTTGGTATGACTTATGACTTTATTCATTGCGTGAAGTTTCGCCCAGTACATCTCATTTAGAAAGTCTTATACTATGGATGTTTGAAGTTGAAACGCGAAGTAAAGACGTGTGTTGGTAGTTGCAAACAATGCCCAACCATGTGAGTTTGGAGTTGTCGGGAAATAAATCACTTGAGAGTCTTTTGGGCAGCGGGGAGGGTTTCAAAATTGATTTGTTCTATGAATTACAACATTGTAAATTGTTCTATTTACCATTAGCTATCGTTTAAGGTATTTAGTGGTTAAATTAATGATAAAACATAGATATTCAAAAAAAATTTAATTATTTTTGTGAGGTAGATGGATATGTGGAAACATATCATATGAAAGTTATAGTATCATGTTAATAATACTTCCGAAATGTTCTAGCTACTATTCCACTAACAAGTAATAACCACCTCTTTATTATTGGTTGGTAGAATAATTTATATACCTTGCTTTGTAGTTCAACTTTGCCTAGTTATCCTTTGTATTTTCCTTTCCCCTTATATTATATTGATGGTAGTTATGGCCATGAGCATGAGTTCCAATTCATTGTTTTGTGACTTAACACTAGTAAATCGGTGCCAATGCTAGCTTTGATGCATATTGATTATACATTTTCTCTTAATATTTGTCATTTTAGATGTCTTAGTAATATAAAAAAAAGTATTCCTTTATTTTCAAAAATGATGAATTAAATTAAATGTTATATAATAGCTACATTAAGGAGGATAGATGCCATGCAATGAAAGGTTAAGTTGGAAAAAATCTTTTGTATCTTTGAGATTAATTAGTTACACTCATTTCATGTCATATTTAGGCTACCAACATGCTCCTATGTGGTAGTAATGCTATCAATCATTCCTTGTTATAGTCAAATCACTAGCAAGATACTATTGTATTGTCTTTTATGTCATGCATGTTCTAACATGAGGCTAGTTAATATGACATTTGTGCCATAATCATATTTAGATATGAACATTGGGTATGAAGCCATGTTGTTGTGTGTTCATTGAGCCAATGGTTCTATGATAGTGTGTCATTGATTTGAGTGAACACGAGGGTACCCAGCATGATTATTTTTTTCAAGATAGTTTACTATATACTTGCACTTATCGTATTTGTAGATAGATGCCTTTGCGCTTTCAATTACTACCTAAATGGATAAGGTGATAACATATGAGGAGCCTTAAAATATGATATATAATATTTTGATCATATGAATTCTCTCCTTCCTTATTCATGACTTAAATGTTTTTTTTTTCTCGATCTTATTAGTGACTTAATGCTAGTCACATAGTATTGTGAACTATAATTTATGTTAGAATTTATCATAAGAAAAAATATATATACTAAGGACCTGATTTGCTAGAGCTAATCACAAGTCCAAATTATAATTTATAAATCTATTTTTCATTTAATATAAAATAAAATTGTAAAGAATATAATAAAAATGTATAAGCCTCGTGGATGCATGACTCAAAGAAATGGTTGCATTCAAGAGGGTATGAGTTGAGTCAATCACAACTAAACATAGTCTATTTGAAATAGAGGTGATCATGTAAATAGATGTGGTACCTAGCTACTATTTATTTGATGAAACTCACCATGGTGCAAGTGGCTAAAACCCCACCAAATCAAGGTTAGTAGATGGAGAAGAAGGTTGTGTTATTCAAAGAAACCCACACAACCTCTATAGTTGCCTAAAAATATTGGTCATCTTTAGTTGTATGTAAACAAAATGATATTTCACATAGAATATTTAGCTGCTATGGTAGCCAAAATCTATACTACAAAGACCAAAATCCTATGCTAGAAGATACAAAAATGCCACACTAACTCATGCAATATTACTAGATACTTCACAAAAGATGTGACCAATTCTAGAACATAAAATCTCATTAAAAATAATCTTATAGACCATGTAATCCATGAAAAAAATAGCAAAAATAAAATAGACCCTTATTTAATAGATTTGATCCTAACACCTATTAATTCAATATTATTAAAAATTTCAGTTGCTATCCACCATATTGAACTAAAGTGCATATAAGAAAATCATTAAACCTATTGATTTTTAATGTAACAAAAATCCATAGATGTTTACAAATGTGTCTTACAAATCATTATAGCATCAACGATAAAAAGGTGGTTTCTTAGACAACAGAATTGACTACAAATAATTTATGACCTTAACTTATCGATTGCCAAAATATTGAATATTCCAAAGCCAAATGTTGGCTTGTACCCAATTTATTTTTCATCATGTTAGCTCATCTATTTTATAACGGTTACCTATCTTTTCAATGAGTTCCCATCTCTAAAATAGGTACCCATTTCAATTGTAATTGTTATTTGTTAATTCTAGTAAAATAGACTAAGGCCTCCAATTATGTAGCTTGCTATTCAAAAATATGCAACTACAAGTGGTTTAATGTAGTTTTTTATTCTTCCTTTTCTTGTATAGTATCTTGTAATGTCATATAGTACTCCTATATTTTAAAATGAGACAACCATTGGAACAATTTGGAAGTTGAATCAAGTAAATCAAAGGAATAAAGAGGGGTTTTTTAATTTATTCATGTATGCACATACATGTTTCAAAATTTATGGAATAAATATTTTTTAGATGATTTGGGACTTCATAATTTTAAAAAGGTAAATTGAGATTAGATTAAATATTATTATTTTTATAAAGAGGGTTTTGCAATCATGAGATCAAAAGAATGTCAAAGAAAGAAATATAGGAAGATCGTGATACCTAAATAAATTAAATCATATGTAAAAGGACAATTATTGAAGAATTTAATCTAAATACTGAAACATATGGTTCCATGATTTTTGAAGATGACAACTTTCAAGAGACAATGATGGGTGTGATGGGTGTAGATAAAATTTAGAAGAGGTGAATATGAAATAAAATATGATTATAGAAACAAATCTAGGTATGCCTTTAGATCCATCTTTCAATGATATGGAAAATGTTACTATAGGTACAAATCTAGGTATGCCATCAAATCCATGGTTTTTTTATATGAAAGTTGTTGGTTTAAAATAAGTTGGATACTCTATGAATAAAACCAATTCTATTCATAAAGAAAAAGAAACAAAAGTTGATAATGAAACCCCTTGTTTGAGTGAAATAATAGCACATGCAAATATATTCTAAAACCCATTTCTTATAAGAAAAATCTAGGAATTTAATGTCAATGCATGTTACATTGCTCACCGTATACAAAAAATAGGCATTAAAATCCTAAACAATTAGGAATTTATATGAAACCAAAAAACAAAAATGAATCACTTAAAAAGGTATGCCTACGGTTACTAGTGACATTGATTGTTTACGGAGATAGTTTACAATATACTTTCACTAATCATATTTGTAGATAGATGCCTTTGCGCTTTCAATTACTACCTAAATGGAGAAGGTGATAACATATGAGGAGCCTTAAAATATGTTATATAATATTTTGATCATATGACTTCTCTCCTTCCTTATTCATGACTTAATGTTTTTTTTTTCTCGATCTTATTGGTGACTTAATGTTAGTCACATAGTATTGTGAACTATAATTTATGTTAGAATTTATCATAAGAAAAAATATATATACTAAGGACATCATTTGTTAGAGCTAATCACAAGTCCAAATTACAATTATAAATCTATTTTTCATTTAATGTAAAATAAAATTGTAAAGAATAGAAGAAAAATGTATAAGCCTCATGGATGCATGACTCAAAGAAATGGTTGCATTCAAGAGGTTATGAGTTGAGTCAATCACAACTAAACATAGTCTATTTGAAATAGATGTGGCACCTAGCTACTATTTATTTGATGAAACTCACCATGGGTGCAAGTGGCTAAAACCCCACCAATTCAAGGTTAGTAGATGGAGAAGAAGGTTGTGTTATTCAAAGAAACCCACACAACCTCTATAGTTGCCTAAAAATATTGCTCATCTTTAATTGTAAGTAAACAAAATGATATTTCATGTATAATAGTTAGCTGCTATTGTAGCCAAAATCTATACTACAAAGACCAAAATCATATGCTACAAGATACAAAAATGCCATACTAACTCGTGCAATATTACTACATACTTACACAAAACATGTGACCAATTCTAGAACATAAAATCTCATTAAAAATAATCTTATAGACCATGTAATCCATGAAATATAATAAAAAAAATAAAATCGACCCTTATTTAATAGATTTTATCCTAACACCTATTAATTAAATATCATTAAAAAATTTAGTTTCTATCCACCATATTGAACTAAAGTGCATATAAGAAAATCATTAAACCTATTTATTTTTAATGTAACAAAAATCCATAGATGTTTACAAATGTGTCTTCCAAATCATTATAGCATCAATGATAAAAAGGTGGTTTCTTAGATAATGGAATTGACTACAAATAATTTATGACCTTAACTTATAGATTTCCAAAATATTGAATATTCCAAAGCCAACTGTTGTCTTGTACCCAATTTATTTTTCATCATATTAGCTGATCTATTTTATGGCGGTTACCAGTTTTTTCAATGAGTTACCATTTCTAAAATAGGTGCCCATTTCAATTGTAATTGTTATTTGTTATTTCAAGTAAAATAGACTAAGGACTTCGATTATGTAGCTTACTATTCAAAAATATGCAACTGAAAGTGATTTAATGTAGTTTTTTATTCATCTTTTTCTTATATAGTATCGTGTAATGTCATATAGCACTACAGTATTTTACAATGAGACAACCATTGGAACAATTTTGAAGTTGAATCAAGTAAAGCAGAGGAATAAAGAGGACTTTTTTTAAATTCATGTATGCACATACATGTTTCAAAATTTATGGAACAAAGATATGTTAGATGATTTGGGACTTCATAATTTAAAGAGGTATGAATTGAGATTAGATTAAATATTATTATTTTTATCAAGAGGGTTTTGCAATCATGAGATGAGAAGAATGTCAAAGAAAGAAATATAGGAAGATCGTGACACTTAAAGAAATTAAATGATATGTAAAAGGATAATTATTCAAGAATTGAATCTAAATACTGAAACATATGGTTCCATTATTTTTGAAGATGATAACATTCAAGAGACAATGATGGGTGAGATGGATGTAGATAAAATTTAGAAGAGGTGAATATGAAAGAAAATATGATTATAGAAACAAATCTAGGTATGTCTTTAGATCCATCTTTCAATGATATGGAAAATGTTACTATAGGTACAAATCTAGGTATGCCATCAAATTCATTATTTTTTTATATGAAAGTTGTTGATTTAAAATAAGTTGGATACTCTGTGAATAAAACCAATTCTATTCCTAATGAAAAAGAAACAGAAATTGATAATGAAACCCCTTGTTTGAGTGAAATAAGAGCACATGCAAATAGAATCTAAAAACCATTTCTTATAAGAAAAATCTAGGAATTTAATGTCAATACATGTTACATTGCTCACCCTATAAAAAAAATGGCATTAAAATCCTAAACAATTGGGCATTTATATGAAACCATAAAAGAAAGATGAATGACTCAAAAATGTTATGCCTACGGTTATTAGTGACATTGATTGTATTAGAAAAACATTTCAATCTTAAGAAAAAAATATGACATGACAAGCTATAACAATTGCTTTTTTTTTAATAAAATGACTTTGAATATAAGAATTTTAAGTAATAGTAGCAAATTTCTAATTATACATCATAAAACTTGGACAAGGGTGGAAACGAGAAGAGTTAGCATTGAAAATTATCCAATCAACCAATGTTGGAGTTTTAGTGCATGACTCCTAATATCTAACATGAAACTAAATATTGAAATGGAAGCTTTGATTGTGAAATTTTGGAATGAAGATACAAGGGTGTAATCTAATGCTAGAGATGTTTTAAAATTATGAGTGAGGTCAAAAAATTTATGATCCTCACATAAAACACCCTTTAGAAATTACCCAAAACAATTTTTATATATTTTTAATATGATTCAATGTTAGTATATATTAGAATTAGTCAAATATCATTTGAGAGATGTAAACCTTTTTACGTAACAATAAATAACCACATAATCACTTGTTGTAAAATTCGTGTTTAATTTTATTATTATTATTTTGATGGTAATGGGCCGAAACCGATAAGGTGTACATACCCTACCCCCTTGTGAGATTTGAACTTGTGACCTCTTTTTCAAGAACACAACTTCTCCACCACTAGGCCAACTCAGGATGTACGTGTTTAATTTCATTATTATTATGATATTTTTTTATATATACATTGTAATTTCTAGGGTATCTGCACCAATATGTGGTACCAAAAAGGTGCTAAAACTCATTTTTATTTCAAAATTGAGTATGTTTGACATGTGTCAATAAGGCACTCACCTTATTTGGTGGATTCCAAATAGGGACGAAACCTTATTTTGTAAACACCAAATAGAGTCCACAATGTTTAAAATTCAAAAAAATCATTTCCATATTCATTCTATTCTGAACCCATGAATTCTACTTTTTTTTTTCTCCTCCACCTAAAGTCACCAATGGAAGAAAGTAGATTTTTCCCTTGAATTTTCCAATTCTTCACCAAAATTCGTCCATGACACCAAGGAGGTCGAAGAGGTATGAATTTATGATTTCTTGGTATTAAATTTTGATTAAATTGTACATTAAAGTAGTTTCTTTAGTTAAAATTTCTTTAAATTTACAAGAATTGAGATTCCACCCCAAAATGTTGAAAAATCTTAATGACCTCCTCATGAAGACCCTCTTGAAGAAAAATCACATCAAACACCTACAATCCATAGATATCCCATAGGTAAACAAGAAAGCATATTAGGACAAATATAAAATAATCAAGAATATCTTGAGGGAATGATCACAAGGCTAAAAGATCTCACCTGAACAAACTTTAATAGGACTGCTAATTTATCATAATCGATCATATCTCATGTAACATCAGTGAGAGGTTAAAACAACTTTCGATCCAATAAAAAGTTAAGAAAGGAGACAATTTTATGCCAAAAAACTATTATATGAGGGAGTGAAGAAAAGGAGGATTAACAAATTTGACTTGTATGTACTTGTCATGGACCCCCAAACAAGTCAACCTTTACACTCAAGATGCAAGTGGTTGTTAGACAATTCAAATAACTAGAAGACAACTGAGAGGGGGGGGGGGGGCAGGGGGTGAGTCAGTTGTCATAGATTACCGGAAGCATTAGCAATTTAAACTTTAATATCAGAACCCAAAACACTAATAGCACAATAGCAGTTAATCCAATTAAGTATAAACAATAATCACAAAATAAAATCCATGCACACAACACCAAGATTTGTACATGGAAAACTCGGTAAAGGGAAAAACCAAGGTGGGAAGCCTAACCATAGTTAGATAATACTTCTACAGTAAGTATGTGAATTACAATGAAGGAGCCTGCACTTGCAGGAAGGCCAACAACCTAGAGCACACTACTCATCACAAAAGGAGCCTTATTGACTATATATAAATCTAGACTATAATCCAGAGAAGTGTTGAACTGCAAAAGATAGCATCTCCCATGTCAGAGTACAGTCCTGGTTAAGATCAATATCAAAGGACTAAATCCTTTTACACAAACCCAATTCGATCTCCAATGATCGACCAACTCCTCTTCCAAAATGATATTACATTATTTGCACGTTACGTTCCTTGACCACAACCTCTTACATTAACTATGATTATCTACAATGAGATCTTAGATCTATTTATACAAACCCTTGACCATAAACATTCAGGTTGGTGACTAGAGAATAAACTGATTACATAATTAAAAACCATGTCGGCCTTAGAGAAAGCAAGTAAGAACAACACATAAGGCATCTCAGAAATAAAATAATAGGTCCTATCTGCATGTTACATTAATGTCTATCCATAACCTAGATCAACCAGGATGAAGTATAGTTCCACACACTTCAGCAATGATGTCCAAATGCCAAGTCTTGAACATGATTATCAACAGCACTCTGAAACTGCATCGAAAGTTGCACTAACACCACTTATCCAATTCATCAAAGATCTCCACCAAAAGCTTTATCGGTGAAACCCTTGTCGGAACTAGAAACCAATCTTCTAAGAAAGATGGATAGCATCCAATCACCAGACCAAAACCAACTAATGAAATATGAGTATAGGTATCATGAACAAACTAATTCCATCACTTGACTGTACCGAAGTCTACTGGATCTTGTCAAATCCAAGTTAACCAGAAACCACTCAACCTACCAGGACCACAAGGGTGCTGATAAAGCATCCAAATAGCTAGTTTTGACATCAATGCAACACATAATCAATTACACCAAATGGCCAACAATATCCCCCTTTGGCATTGATGGCAACACTAGATGTGAAAAATATCTAAGTACCAAGAAATGCCAATCAAGTCTCCCCCTATGAAAGACAACCAACAATCACCTGCATATAGCTCTGGATATCAATATCTCTCCCGCTGTGAATAATCTCTTTCCCCTTGACATTTTTACATTTTTACATCACTATCTCTCCCACTTTGACATCAATGCCAGAAATCTGACAAAAATATCAAAGAACATAAGCCTCTGAATCTCAAAGTTGACTACTCCCCCTAAGTAGCAGCATCCCACATTAGTGTCTGAATGAATAGTATATCTGATAAAGCATGCCAAACTGATTCCAAACCACATCAATCAAGTCTCTACCAGAGGGACAAAAACCCCATATGTCTCTCAAGTACTCAAATGCTTCCTTGGATAAAGGTTTAGTAAAAATATTTGCAATTTGTTCTTTAGTATTCACATAAACTAGTGTAACTTCATTTGCTTCCACCTTCTCCTTCAAAAATTTATACTTAATAGATATGTGCTTTTTCTTAGAATGAAATACTAGATTCTTTGATATATCAATAGAAACAGAGTTATCATAGTGAATAACTACCGGTACATCACAATCCACCTTTATATCCTTCAACATTTGCTTCATCCATAAAACTTGTGTATAGTTAATAGCAGCAGCAACATACTCAACTTCAGCAGTAGATAGAGAAGTACATGACTGTTTCTTGTTGATCCATGAAACCAACTTCTTTCCAACAAAGAAAGCTCCACTCGAAGTACTTGTCTAGTCATAAACATCTCTAGCTCTGTGAGCATCTGTATATCATATAAAGTAAATTTATCATCCTTAGGGTACCACAAACCATATTCTGATGTACCTTGCAAGTATCTTAAAATCTTTTTCACCTTCATCTCATTATTTTCTCTAGGACCACTCTGAAATCTTGAAACAATACAAACAAAATTCATAATGTCAGCCCTAGTTTGAGTCAAATAAAGCAAACCTCCAATAATAGATTTGTATCTTGTAGGATTTCCTGGTGTAGAAACATCTTTTCTTGTCAATTTCTCACTTGTAACCATAGGTGTACTTATTGGTTGAGAATCTCCCATACCAAATTTCTTCAACATTTCCTTATCATATAAAGTTGTCTAGTCTTGCTTACCGGTTGCAAATGTAGATGCATCAAAAGAAGGTTTAGTCTTCACACCTCCAGAAGGTCTAAATTCCTCACGCTCAAAAGTAGATAGTTTCCCAATCAAATTATCTCTACTGAAAGATGTATTAGCCATTATTCTCAACTCATTGATAGCAGTACCCTTCATTTTGTAAGCCAGTGGTAGGGCTCTCAGAACTTTAGAAACAATTTCATCTTCACTTAGAGTTCCACCACAACATTGAATTCCCATAAAAATCTCATTTACTATTTCCATGAATGCAGTAATCCTTTCATCTTCTTCCATCTTCAGGTTTTCATATCTCACCCGGTAACCATCAAGTTTAGCAATCTTCACTATAAAGTCACCTTCATTAAGAGTCTGCAACTTATCCCATATTTCCTTTCCAGATGATTTGTCTGTTAATCCCACTATTTATTGATCAGAAAGTGCACACAAGAGGGATTCTCTTTCTCTACAATCATTCTCAAGTTCCTTGTCCAGGTTTTCTAGAGGAGGATTGTCCGATCCCAGTTTATAGGGTGTGACACCATTCTATGTGATCTCCCAAATCTCCTTGCCAAGACATCTCAGATGAGTCTCCATTCGAATATTCCATACTGTATAATTTCTTCCTTCAAGCTTTGCTATATCCCTTCAAAAGATAGCTCCAAAAGAACTAGATGAAATTGAACTGTTAGTCATAATAGCATCTTCCTCAAGCAATTAAGCTTTCTGTAGAGAGGACCAAAGCTTTGATATCAAATGTTAGACAGTTTAGATAACTGAAAGACAACTGAGAAGCAGGGGGGGTGAATCAGTTGTCACGGATTACTAGAAGCATTAGCAATTTAAACTTTAATACCGGAACCCAAAAAAATAATACCAAAATAGAAGTTAATCCAATTAAGCATAAACAATAATCACAAAATAAAAGCCATCCACACAACACCAAGATTTGTACATGGAAAATCCGGTAAAGGAAAAACCACTATGGGAAGCCTACCCACAGTCAGATAATACTTCTATAGTAAGTATGTGAATTACAATGAAGGGGCCTGCACTAGGAGGAAGGCCAAAAGCCTAAAGCACACTGCTCATCACAAAAGGAGCCTCACTGACTACAAATAAATCCATACTACAATCCAGAGAAGTGTTGAACTGCAAAAGATAGCATCTCCTATGCTAGAGTACAATCCTAGTTAAGATCAATATCGGAGGACTAAATCCTTTTACACAAACCCAATTAGATCTCCAATGATCGACCAACTCCTCTTCCTGAATGATATTACATTATTTGTACATTAAATTCTTTGATCATGACCTCTTACATTAACCATGATGATCTACAATGAGATCTTAAATCTATTTATAGAAACCCTTGACCATAAACATTTAGGTCGAGTGACCAGAGAATAAACTGATTACATAATTATAAACCATGTCGGCCTTAGACCAAACAAGTAATAACAACACACAAGGCATCCCAAAAATACAACAATAGGTCCTATCCACATGGTACATTAATGTCGGTCCATAACCTAGATCAACTAGGACCAAGTATAGGTCCACACACTTCAACAATGATCTCCAAATGCCAAATATCGAACATGATTACCAATAGCATCCTAAAACTCCATCAGAAGATGTACCAACATCGCTTATGCAATTCATCAAAGATCGCCACTAAAAGCTCTGCCGATGAAACCCTCAGCAGAACTAGAAACTAATCTTCTAAGCAAGCAGGATATCATCCAAGCACTAGACCAAAACCAACTAACCAAATATGAGTATAGGTATCATGACCAAGTCAATTCCATCACTAGATTGTATCAGAGTCTATCAGATCATGTCGGGTCCAAGTTAACCAAAATCCACTCAACCTACTGGGACCAGAAGGGTGCTAGTAAAGTATCCAAATAGCTAGTATTGACATCAATGACAAAACATCAATGCAACACATAATAAATTCCACAAAATGGCCAACAGTGGTTACCTATGCATTGGTGCCACTATGAAAGGATTAAGAATAATTTTTGGGACAGGTGGTGGATTTTTTTTATTAGCCTCCATCCAATAATAATGAGGTACACCAATACTTCTTGAAAAAACTCTATTGTGAGTTTGTCCTCAACAATATCCCAAACTATTTTTACTATCTAGATTTTGAGGGTATATTTGGGGACTTATCATGTAATAGAATGGGGGCACAATGTGACCCAAAACTGGCATTGAGACCCTTAGCTAGATCTATGGTGGAGCATGTCACTATTCCTTCCATTATGAAGGAGAGTGTCAAGGTAAAAAATGTAGACTCCAAATTAGCTCCATATAAAGGAGAGTGTCAATGTAAAAAATGTAGACTCCAAATATGTTAGGCCTCTAGAAGAGGGTGATGGGATAGATTCTTATAGGCCTCAAGTTCAACCACACTTTTTCTGATCTTGCAGGTCCATTTGTACTCATAATATTAAGAGTAGTGAGCATTTACATGAATGAAAAATATCTACTATAGAGAACATTGTCATGACAAAAGCTTTGTTGAATGAAACATTTGGTATTGATACTTATGTGAATTTCTAAAAGTTCATTTCATTCAGTTTATTATTTTTTATTACGAAATATAAGAATATAACTAAATTAGTGGATGACTATGATAAAAAATCAAGGTCCAAGTGTTCACAATAATTGTAGTGTTCTCACATCACTATTTTTCATGACACCATCAACTCTGCGTGTATGTAACAAGTAAAGAAATATAATTATGATGTGTGAATAGTTGAACCTTATGTGAATAATTATCTCATTGATCATTTTGGATATCAAATAGTTTGATGCTATAGATTTGGCATCAACAGCTCATATGTAGTGAAGGTCGTTGATAAAATTTCACCCAAGTAGCCAAATTATTCATTAATATTATTGTAAAATAATTTAGATCTAGTTTTGATAATTGAAGAACACTTATTTTTTCATTTTTAGATGTTAAAATCAGATACTCCTCTTGGTTTTTATGCCACAAGGGAGCATGGTGTTACTATAGTAGTAGAAAGTTCAATTGCTTTGACAGAGGTACAAGACAAATTAGTAAATTTAATATTATATTTTTCTTTTAATACCATATTGTTGAAATTCTTAATAATACTTGTATTTAGTTTAATTGATATCTTGATGCTTTCATGAGGGTCGTTTCACTATATATTGTGAATTTTCTCATGTTTTGGATGGACATCATGATTATTTGTATGTGATATAAGTAATTATTATATTATATGTCATTCTAAAATTCAATCTCTATATATATTAACATCTTTACATTTTATGTTATTAGGTGGAGGTTTAAGAAAGTCTAGAGAGAAGGTCAAGTGAGAGCATTTGAAAGATACCTACACCATATTCATCTTCACCCACTTGAGAGCCAAAGGTACCTTGTGATATATTTCCTTCCCCTAGAGAAAAATGGATAATTATGATACAATGTTGTATACTGGTATATGTAATTTTTTTACATATTTTTTGTATTATGGATATGTGAAATTCAATATCCATATGGATTTTGACAAGCCTATATTACTTTATTGGACAAATTTTATACTTTTATTGATTTATAATGTTGCATGGATTTATCAGTTTTTGGTTAACGCGAATCATTTTTATCATTGTAATCCATAATTGCAATACAAATGATTAAATAAATAATTACACAAAGTTAATTGTTAATTGAATTTTCAACCTACATATGCATCTCTATAGAATTTATATTTACCATGTTATTATAATTTTTTATTATTACAACCATATTACATGTTGTATTAATAGTTGATATTACAAGTAACATGATAAAATGCTTAAGTCTAGATCAAAGGTACTTTCATATTTGATTTATTATTTCACTCAATTTCCTACATTCTATATTTATTTTAATGGTTCATTAGGACTGTATCATTTTCCAATTTTGAAAAAAAAAAAATGAGTGTCTATGAGAACTTTTCCAAATTTTATCATGAAAGAGGTCTCTTGTATGCTACAATGCTTGTTTTTATATTTGGGAAACTTTATGTTTTATAGGTGATGTAGCATCTTAAATTGTACTCCCTTACAATTTTGTCTTCATTTGGCCCCTCACGTTGGCATCTATGTTGTGAGGCCTAACTAGGACCATATTATTCTCATACTATGAAAATTTGTCACCATTTTCACTTCACACCTCATCTTGCCTTCAATTTGTGGTCTTTGGTTCACCAAAACTAGGGCATGGCACCCTGGTCCTCCCAATTAGGACCTAATTTTGGAGCCCTTAATTGTCATGTGATTTGAGTGGGAATTATTGTTCCATGATGGCTCATTTTAGAAAATTAAGTTCTTTTTCAATGAGAAAGTATAAAAGGAGGTCTACCCCTCTCATTTTAGCATCCACACACATGAAATTAAATTTGACATCAGGCAATGAAGCATTCAAGTTCAAGTGAGGAATCAATCAGTCTTCTTTCAAGCATTAGACTAGAGATAAAGTCAAGATTCAAGCATTGGAGTTGACATTTATCTTATATGTTGTTTAAGACTTCTTGAAACCCTGATTCCATGTGGAGACAAACAAAAATTCACAAGGAGGTATAGTATTTGTGTTTCAGTCATTATTCAACATCTGTCTCAAAAGGAGAACATTTCCATTAATGCAATTCAATCATATTTTATTTATATTTCATGGTTAATTTCAATACTAGGGTTTGACCTAAGGAAAATGCCTATTCCCAACCTATTTTCCTTTTCTATTGTGAGCAAAAGCAGGTACAGAGCTATGATCTTCAGAATTGGCTTTATTTATAGTGATGAATCAATCCCCCATTAGAGTGAAAAAAGTGCAAAGCAACAAAATGACCACCATCTTGTTAGCATTTTATAAAGGGAGAGTGTTGGCATTCCAGTAAGATTGTTGGTATAACTAAGAAAGGATGATTACTATCTTAATAATATTATTTTGTCATTGATGTCAAGCAATTGATTTTCTGATTCAGTATGATGTTGCCATATCTTAATGAGTATGTTTTAAAAAGTATAAAGATGTCGGTAAGTGACACATAAAGAATGAAAATGAAGGGGAATAATAAGTTATTCAATAGGCAACTATTACCGAGTTAGACACTGATGAGATTTTCTTGTTTTGATTACTTTGATATCATATATATGCGTATTCTAAGAATGAGAAAAGATTTCATTCAATAAATGAGTTAAGATTTGATATTGTTCTATGTTACCGAGCATTAAGCTAGTCGGTAAACACTAAGGTTATTGATATCGGTCAAAGAAGGTAGAATATCTACCGAGTAAAGGTTCAGTATTTATCGAGTAACAACCGAGTAATAACAGAATGCATTGGATGGATAAAAGAATTATTAAATGAAAGATGCCAATGAGCTGGAGATGTATAGATGATTGTTATGTTGTGCAAGAAGTTTGTTGAGGATCTATGACAATGAAAATATAGGAGTTAGATCTACAACGCAGATTGAACGGTCATAATCTAGCACAAGTTTCAAGGAAGGAAAAAAAGTTCCAAGGCGAGATAAAACATTTTCAGATTGAAGGATACAATGAACCTAATCAAGTTTGAAGATCTGATGGCTAAGATTGATCATGGGAAATGTGATCAAGGAGATTAAGCGGTTAGGAATTGTTTATAAACAAGAAATTGTTGATGAACAATGAATGCAGGCAAATAGAAGAATAGTGATACTACAGTAGTAATCACCGAGCATAGAAGATTGAATATCTAATTAAAGAACAGATTGAGAAGCCCAACAAGGAGAAAGATAAGTCTTATGGCAAGATTATTTTGAGCACATACAGTCTTCTTTAGCATTTCATATGTGAATTTGCAGATATATTTTATACTGTTATTTATTTTGTAAGTGACTGGAAATCTCTTAACCAATTAGACCTAACAGTCTTATTTGTAAATCCTCTAGCAAGGTAACATTCTGAATGAGTGTTTGAAATCCTTTGACAAGGTCACTTCAAACAAATTGCAAGATTCTAACAAATCTGAGGGAAATCCCTTAACCGGGTCACATCTAGCAATGTGTTTATGTAATCTGTAACAGGATTGGCTTTTAACTGAGCATACTCTAGAAGGGTATAATTTAAGTGGGTCCGAAATCCCACAGTGGTTTTTCCCTATTTTGGGTTTCCACGTTAAATCTAGTGTTAAATGTGTTATGATGTTTAATTGTATCTGTTTATAAGTTTGAATGATTTCTAGTCATAGTTGCATATCAATAAAGGCTACCAAGGTTGGATCTAATGAATACATTGATTATTAAGTTTTTATGATTCACCCCCCCTCTCTCATCTTACTGACAATTAGTATCAGAGCTTTGGACTCCAGAAGAAATGTTTAAAGGCACTTGAGGAAAGATCCAAAGATGTATAAAAGGGATGCACCAAAGCTGAACAAGTCTAGTTTCTCCAAATGGCAGAAAAGGATGAAGTTGTACTTATCAAGAATTGGAGAATATGCAACATATTATCTAGAGAATGATTACATTGTACCTAGCACCTACTTGATGACAATGGAAGAGATAAAGGCAAAGCAAGAACATATTCAAGCAATGATTGAAATAATATTAGCATTAACCGACTTAGAGTTTAATGATCTAGAAGGTTGCAATGATGCCAAAGCAATGTGGAACAAGCTTATATCTGTGTATGGTGGTGATGAACATGTTTAGAGAGAAAAAGTAGACAGTCTAAGAGGTCAACTTGAATCCATGAGAATGAATGAAGGAGAGAACCTAACCCAATATAGTACAAGGTTAAAAGAAATTGTCAATCAAATCAAAGGAACAAGAGGAACTATTGAAGAAAAGGATGTAACAAGTAAGTTTCTCAGAACACTTCTACCTGCTTATGCCATTCGAGTCTCTGCAATCAATGAATTAAGGTCTGTACCAAACATGCCAGTATCTTTGGATGCTACTATCGGTAAGCTACATGCATTTGAGTTAAATAATTTTGATAACAGTGGGTCTTCGGTAAATAAAGTTGAATCTGCATTCAATTCTTTTCATCTTGGTGAATCTGATGATTACAATGATAGAATGTATAAGTATACTAAAGGAAATCATAGTGGAGCAAGTGAGAGATTTCACAAAAACATGGAAGAGGTACACAAACTATATGAGGAAATCAGAAAGCAAGAAGAGTTTGAAGCATTATTAGCCAAAAGGTTACCAAGAGGCAAAGGTAAGTATAAAGGAAAGTTACCTTTAAAATGTTTTAATTGTGATAGAATAGGACATATGGCTTCTAACTATCCTGACAAAGAATCTAGTGAAAAGAGAGAATACTGAGATGACAAACAGAAAGACAACCAATACAGAGGACACTGAGACTTCAGAAGGAGAGATAGAAAGACATGTCTGGTAGCTGATGAGGAATCCAACGATGACAAATCTGATGGGACTGAGATAGACAAAGTTGTATATGTGGCTATCAAAGATGGATCAGATGAAGAAAGGTATGAGGAAAAAGTCTTAATATCTCACATAAATAAAAATGATTCTTGGATCATAGATAGTGGATGCTCACATCACATGACAGGTGATAAACACAAGTTTGTTAAATTAGAAGATTATGATGGAGGTTATGTAAGATTTGGTAATGATGCACCGTGTCCAGTGAAAGGTAAAGGTTCTATCACACTTCTTGACAATGCTAAATGTGATGATGTATATTGGGTTGAAGGTTTGAAATACAATTTGTTGAGTGTAGCACATCTAAACAATATAGGATACCGAATAGAATTTCAGAAAGGAAGTGTCAAAGTTCATGACAAACATGGAAAGTTGGCTGCTACCAAGACACAAACAAAAGGTAATACATTTCATCTTGACTCAACTCAGAACAATTGTCTGTATGCTAAAATAGAAGACACCTGGTTATGGCATAAAAGGTTTTTGTCATGTAAATTTTGATAACCTAATCAAAATAAGTAAGAAGCATCGAGTAAGAGGTCTACCAAGCTTCGAAAAACCCGTAAATGCAATATTTCAAGGATGCTAGATGGGTAGGATGACAAAGTCAATCTTTACAAGTAAGTCCTACACTTCTAAAGGAATTTTAGATCTTGTTCACACAGATCTTTGTGGTCCTATGAAAGTTCAAAGTTATTATGGAGATAAATACTTCATATTATTTGTGGATGATTACTCAAGGATGATGTCAGTTATGTTTTTAAAAGAGAAATCAGAAGCCTTTCAAATGTTCAAATGGTATAAGGCTAGAGTTGAAAAAGAAACAGGAAGACAGTTGAAATGTCTAAGATCTGACAGAGGAGGAGAATTCATTTCTGATGAATTTAATCTATTTTGCAATGATCATGGTATAAAGAGACAAGTGTCTACACCGAGAACACCCCAGCAAAATGGGTTAGCTAAAAGAAGAAATATATCAATTGTAGATTGTGCCAGAACCCTGATGATAGAAAAGAGCGTACCTCAAACATTTTGGAGAGAAGCAATCAGCACTACAGTTTACACCTTGAACCGAGTACAACTGAAGAAAGGAACTTTGAAGACACCGTATGAAATCTGGTATGACAAGAAACCTAATGTAAGTTACTTTAAAATATTTGGAAGTAGATGTTATGTTCACAAAGATGATAGAAATGGAAAGTTTGATTAGAAAAGTGAGGAAGGAACATTTCATGGTTATTCTTCTACAAGTAAAGCATTTAAATGTCTGATCAAATCATCTAACAAAATAGTGGAAAGTGCAAATGTGAAAATTGATGAATTTGCAGAAAGAAATGATGAAGGAAATTCCAAAGAACCAGAAGACTATGAAGAGTTTGTATATGTTCAACCGAGAAATCCTACCGAGAAAGTTGACAAAGAAAATGAAGAAAATACCCAGTTACTGAGTGATGAAGAAGATCATACAGAGCCTATCGAGCCTATATTATCCAAGTATGTTAGAATAAATCATGCATCAAGTCAAATTATAGGAGATAAGGATGATCTAGTAATGACAAGGAACAAATTGAGACAAAACACATGTCTAATATCTGAATTTGAACTGAGAATAGTAAAAGAGGCATTTAGTAGTGAAGATTGGATAAATGCTATGACAGAAGAGATTGAACAAATCAAGAAGAATGAAACATGGACACTGGTCCCAAGATCAAAAGAGAAAAATGTAATCGGTACAAAGTGGATTTTTAGAAACAAGCTAAATGAAAAAGGAGAGGTCATTTGGAATAAAGCAGGACTAGTTTAAAAACGCTATGCTCAAGAAGAAGGAATAGATTATGGTGAGACTTTTGTACTTGTGGCAAGACTTCAAGGAGTGAGAACATTGTTGGCATATGTTGCTTACAATAATTTCAAGGTATATCAAATGGATGTTAAATTTGCATTTTTAAATGGTATACTAGAAGAAGAAGTTTATATTGAACAACCTGAAGGATTTATTGAAGACAAGAATAAAGATAAGGTATGTAAGTTGAACAAAGCTTTATATGGTCTAAAGCAAGCACCTAGAGCATGGTATGAAAGGTTGCACTCTTACTTAATCAAGATTGGATTTATAAGGACAAGTGAAACCAACAACATGTATATGAAGAATAATGAGGATAATGGAATACTTCTTTCAGCCATATTTGTAGATGATATCATTTTTTGTGGAAATGACTCTTTATGCAAGAACTTTGGAAATGAAATGTGAAAAGACTTTGAGATGTCATTAATCAGTGAAATAAAGTATTTTATAGGTTTACAGATACTACAAATGAAAAATGAGATTTTCATTACTCAATCCAAGTATATAAAGGAAATCCTGAAGAAATTTGGAATGGAGGATTCTAAACCTGTAAGTACTCCTATGACTACTAATTGTAAACTATCAAAGAGTGATGAATCTGCATCTGTTGATGAGACACTTTATTGATCTATAACTGGAAAGTTGCAATATGTGGTTCACAATAGGTCGGATATAGCACATGCAGTAGGTATAGTTGCAAGATTTTCTGTAGATCCCAAAGAAACCCATATGACAGAAATCAAGAGAATTTTCAAATACTTAAGAGGCACTAAATATTATGGTTTAGTGTATAAAAAGAGGAATGATTTTGACTTAAAAGTCTACATTGATGCTGATTGGGAAGGAAACATTGATGATAGGAAAAGCACAAGTGGTGGAGCTTTCTTTCTGGGAGAAAGACTAGTAAGTTGGCTTAGCAAGAAACAAGGATGCATTTCACAGTCAACAACTAAAGCTGAATATGTCGCTACAACATTGAATTGTACCAATATAGCATGGATCAAGTAACTATTGGAAGGTGTGAATGAGAAAGTTACCGAGCCATTAACTATATTTTGTGATAATACTAGTGCCATTAACATTTCAAAGAATCTGGTAATGCATTCTAAGACAAAGCATACCTCTATAAAGTATCATTATCTCAGAGAAGAAGTTCAAGAGAAGAAAGTTGTGCTAGAATATATTAGTTCAAAGGAACAAATAGAAGACATTTTTACAAAGCAACTACCAAAGGACACTTTTGAGTATCTCAGAAGTAAGTTAGGGGTTCTACCCCTATCCAGTACTCACTGACAGAGTTCGATGAAAGAATGAATTCTATGAATCTATAGGATAACTATTTATGAGTTGATGTTGATTTACATACTTTAGGAGGTTACCTAAAGTTGTGCAGGAAATAGTGATTGAACACAAGCTGCTTTGACCGAGACTGAGATGATACATTTGTATTTTCAGCAAGAAAATTACCTCACAGCGAAAGAACTCATGAATTAGTTTTACTTTTTGGCATTGTTCTCAAAGGGGGAGAAGAATAATTAGTGAAGACTAATAGGTGAAGATGGGAGAAGACTAATGACTAGGGGAGAATTCAAGGATAATAGAAGAAGATCAACAACAATCTGCATACGAATCAATTAAAATAAAATCCAGTTAGTATTGCCATTAAAAGTTAGTTTTGCCATCAATGCCAAAGGGGGAGATTGTTAGCATTTTATAAAGGGAGAGTGTTGGCATTCCAGTAAGATTGTTGGTATAACTGAGAAAGGATGATTGCTATCTTAATAAAATTATTTTGTCATTGATGTCAAGCAATTGATTTTTGGATTGAGTATGATGTTGCCATATCTTAATGAGTATGCTTTAATAAGTATAAAGATGTCAGTAAGTGACACAAAAAGAATGAAAATGAAGGGGAGCAATAAGTTATTCAATGGGAAACTATTACCAAGTTAGACACTAATGAGATTTTGTTGTTTTGATTACTTTGATATCCTATATATGTGTATTCTAAGAATGAGAAAAGATTTCATTCAATAAATGAGTTGAGATTTGATATTGTTCTATGTTACTGAGCATGAAGCTAGTCGGTAAACACTTAGGTTATCGATATCAGTCAAAGAAGGCAGAATATCTACCGAGTAAAGGTTCAGTATTTATCGAGTAACAACCAAGTAATAACAGAATACATTGGATGGATACAAGCATTATTAAATGAAAGATTCCAATGAGTTGGAGATGTATAGATGATTGTTATGTCGTGCAAGAAGTTTGTTGAGGATCTACGACAATGAAAATATAGGAGTTAAATCTACAGTATAGATTGAATAGTCATAACCTAGCACAAGTTCCAAGGTGAGATAAAAAGTTTTCAAATCGAAGGATACAATGAATCTAGTCAAGTTTGAAGATCTGATGGCTAAGATTCATCATGGGAAATGTGATCAAGGAGATTAAGAGGTTAGAAATTGTTTATAAATAAGAAATTATTGATGAACAATGAATGCGAGCAAATAGAAGAACAATGATACTATAGTAGTAATCACCAAGCATAGAATATTGAATATCTGATTAAAGAACAAATTGAGAAGCCCAACAAGGAGAAAGATAAGTCTTATGACAAGATTATTTTGAGCACATAGAGTCTTCTTTAGCATTTTAGATGTGAAGTTGTAGATATATTTTATACTGTTATTTATTTTGTAAGTGACATAAAATTTCTTAACCGAGTCAACCTAACAGTCTTATTTGTAAATCCTCTAGCAAGGTAACATTCTAAATGAGTGTTTGAAATCCTTTGACAAGGTCACTTCTAACAAAGTGGAAGATTCTAACAAGTCTGAGGGAAATCCCTTAAGTGGGTCACATCTAGCAATGTGTTTATGTAATCTGTAATAGGATTGTCTTTTAACCGAGCATACTCTAGAAGGGTATAATTTTAGTGGGTCCAAAATCCCATAGTGGTTTTCCCCTATTTTGGGTTTCCACATTAAATCTAGTGTTAAATGTGTTATGATGTTTTAAGTGTATTTGTTTATAAGTTTGAATGATTTATAGTCATAGTTGTATATCAGTAAAGGCTACCGAGGTTGAATCTGATGAATACATTGATTATTGAGTTTTTATGATTCACCCCCCCTCTTTCATCTTACTGACACATCGTAGTCCTGATAGATCAAGAGCTCTTTCTAGGAATATATTTGAATACATTCACATTTCTCAGATCTAGGTTTGTGACTTGATCAGATGACTGTACAACTTATTATTCATGCATTTTTACATCAATTTCAAAATATTTACCCTATTTTGGTATTTTCACAATTCAACTTAAAAGAGGGAAATTTAATATAATCTAGTATATCTAATAGAATTCTTAGCCCTTATCCTTTTTGAGTTGTGGCTAGATCTATTATATTTACCACTCTTTTAATGTAATGGTCCCTAAGTCTAAATATTAGCAATTTTCATACATATAATGGTGGAAACGATAATATTTTCACCATTACATTTTGGTGAACCCAACTCCTTAGATCTACAATTCTGATATATGTTCTTATATTTGAGTGTTTAAGCAATTTTAAATTCAAATTTTCTTTCCCAAGTTTCACTTTTTATTGAATTTTAAAAATTTAGAGGTTCAATTCACAGGAACCCTAATTTTTTATTTTAAATTTGAGCTTGTGCGTGGTCTAATTTCTATTTATCATCATATCATCTAACACTTGATTCCATGGGTGCCTCTGGTAACTCTTTCCAAGGACTAGCGTGTCATACATGGACTGGGGCACTGCTCTGGTTGGACCAGAGTGCCATAGTGGGACCAAAATGTCTTAGGAGGAATAGGGCACCCAACAAGGACCAAAGTGCCCTAGGCAGACTAGGGTTCTTTTGCTCGGTAGCACATGAGAATTAGGGTTCCTAATTATCCAAATCAGTCAAACAAAGCAAAAAATAAAGTACAAATGCCTCAAGGAATACCTCAGGATCTCCATCTATGTGGATATTTCTAGTCATTGACATGACATTTTGTGCTACATGGACTCCTATTCTGCAAAAGTGAATAAGGGAAATGAATAGTGTCATTGTCACTATTTCAGATATTCTCTCTCCTAAACCCTAATTTTGCATATTCTACTTAATCTTCTATATCTCAAGCTAGAGAAAATTGATTCTTGCATTGTTGGTTGCATTAGAATTGTGTTTCAGTTCTCTTCCCTACCGAATGTTCCTCAAAATGCTTGAGCCTTGTATCAAGCTTTGTTGTGAGCATTTATCATCACCTCTCCTCACAATTTGATGTGGTAAGCTAGACACCCTATTTCAACTCAATTATTAGCAAGCTAAAATAGGGGGGCATTTACCTAGCCTCGAATTTCATCACCCTTAGAAATAATTTATGTGATTTTGTGATTTTAACTAACAATATGGTTTTTTAGGATGCGGTTCCCAATGTTGTACTGCAGATACCATTGGAGGCTTTGTTCGACATATTATAAAAATATCATTTTCCTCATGAATATTTAATTTTCCATACTTTAACTTGTATATGCATGTAGTGTCATATGACTGCTAAAGTGGGGGCTAAATGTAGATTCGTAAGTTGTACGCCCTTGATTAGGGTGTCCCAATTTCATGCTTAGGTTGCCAACTACCTTAGTGCGTTGCATTTGTATTTTAAATCTCTTTAATAATTTAATTATTAATTTATTTAAATCTAAAATACTCTCTCATCATTCCACATATTATTAAATTGGGTCCTTAACATTAAGTGTATCCTTTTATATTTCATCTTCTTTAATTAATTAATTAAATTAAACATGAATAAATTCCTATTTTGGTATTCAAAGCTCATTTTTTCACATCTAACCACCTTGGATTGATGCACCAATCTGAATTTGACTTTGTAATCTTAATATTTTGTATCCTTAGAAATATGAAAAAAATTTGGTCGGATAGGTGTGACACTGTCACACTAGTCCCAACTTTTTCTCCTGGAATTTTTTGTAGTGTCCCTCCTAAACTTGCATTTTGATTTCTGTTCAGATAGACTTATTTAGAATTATGATCGATATTTGGTTGGTTATTTATGACTCCTCTACTATCCTAGATGATATGGATGATGTTATTACTCTATGGGGTAAGTGCACAAAGATGGTGGTAAAAAAGGGGGGTATAAGTGGACACCTTTTTTCTGAAATTAGGTGAACCTGAACTTGGATGCAAAATTTGAAAGTCATCCATTAAAGATATAAAGATAATCAAAGAAAAAATATTGTAGTACTCTAAATCTAGTTTCCAAACTATTAAACTTTTTCAAAATTGGATAAGATTAAGGGGGTCAAATCCTTCGTGCACAAAAAATAGACCTTGATTTTTTCTAGAAAACATAACATAGTGTCTGACGTGTGCATCAAAAACATCATAGGTAGATTTAGTATTTTGACAAATCCTTTGTCATAAATATAGCTAAGAGTGAGAACTAGAAGATGTGTGATTTTTTGTAATTTTTTGTCGAGTATTTGTTTTTTTATGATTTTTCCAATTGAGTACATCCTGAAAATTAGGTACATGTTTGTGTGTGAATCATAAGTTGCACTAAACAAATCGAAAATACAATTTTTTTTTCAAATTGTAAAGAATCAAGTGCACTACAATAATATATAAAGTTTTTATAAATTTGGATAAGTATATCAAAATTTATGAAAAGAATGGTGCACCTATGTCTGTGAGAACTATGGAGACACTGGTAAATGAAATTTAATAATAATGTTATTGTTGTTCAAATTTTAAAAAAATTATATGGTTAGAAAGCTCAGAAGATGGGTTAAAATATGGTGGTAATTTTAGAAATACCCACTTGATGAAGTTTAACCTGATGATGACAAAGTCGATAAACTAATTTGATAAAATAAAACGCATCAAAACTGAGGGAAATGGAGGGAAACCAAACATCCAAACCATAGCTTTGTCATCCAGGCCTATTTCCAAGCCTAAATAGTCAAAAGCATGTATGGGGTACATATAGTATAAAAAGCGCGTACGGGGTACTTATGGTGTAAGAAGCACGTATGCGCTATGTTTACTATAAATAGAGCGTATGTGCTACGTTTGTTTAAATTTTGGGTGTGTATAATATGATATTGTATATATAATATGTGTATATACATATAATACATAATTTTTTATATGTAATATATAATATTTATATTTATGTATATAATAATATATAATATATTAAGTGTATATACACACATATCAGTGTATTGTCTCCCCCTCTCAACCGCATACAAGGTGCCTCTCTCTCTCTCTCCCCTTCTCCCTTCCTCCATAGCACATCCCTATCTCTCTCCCTCTCTGCCCTTCTCCCTTCCTCCATACCCCATCCCTCTCTCTCTTCTTCTTTCCCTCCCTCCCTCCATACCCGACTTATTTCTTGTCTACAACTTCCTCTTTGATTTTTATCATGTATGCTATCCTAAGAAAATTGATTGATGGATTTGTGTGTGTATATTGAATAGGAGGAAAAAGGGTTTGAAATTGAACCACGAGTGCATTACCGTGACAAACAAGGAAACCTGCAGCAATATTCTTCTTGAATGTGTTTTTAATGAGCAGAGAAAATGTTGAAAATAGTGTCAACAAAGAAAAATAATGAGTTAGAGTACCTATAATATGTTTCTCTGAAGGAAACAACCAGTAGGAAGAGAAAGAGGTAGAGTAACATAGATGATGTCCTGGAGAATGATAGTGCTGGGTATACAAGAGTTCCCATTTTCTTACACAACGCTTGTCACCTAAAGAAATTAAAGTTTGTTGTAAGCATGGAAGTGGTAGTACATGATAAACATCACTTGTCAAAAGGCTTGGAAGGGTACATACCCATAAAATAAATCAAGTGTGTAATTACTATAGTCACAATCGAGATCTGTCCTATAACCTTGCAAATTTAATAGCATCATATACTTTAGAAAGGCAGTACTCTTAGGGTTAGGTCAAGCTCTTACACTTGCTTTTTAGCGAATCCTTGTTGTTTGTTCGCTTGGAGTCTCTCTTATTCTGACAATGGTCTAACTTAGCTATATCAAAACTAAAATACCAATGTTCTATTGTATGATGTTCTATTCATAACTTTAAATAATATATCATTTTAGTAGCCCACCATATGATGCCTTATTTGTCATGTTAGAGGTTATATTGTTTCCTAAGAGGTCATATGGTGTCCAATGACCCCTTAGGACACCATATGACACCTTAAGACACCATACGACCCATAACAACATCATATGGTGTCCTAAAGGGTCATAGGAGGCCATATGACCCCTGGAGACACCATATGACCCATAACAACACCATATGGTGTTCTAAAGGGTCATATGGTGTTCTATAACCCCTTAGGACACTATTTAGTGTCGTTAGGGGTCATATGGTCTACAACAACCCCTTAAGACACCATTTGACCCCTTAGGACTCCATATGGTGTTGTTATGGTCTCTCTCTATCTCTCTTCCTCTCCCTCCCCCCTCCTCCTCTCTCTCTCTCTCTCTCTCTCTCCCTCCTTCCCTCTCTCTCTCTCCCTCTCTTCCTCTATGTCCCCCTCCTTCTCTCGCTATCTCCCTCCTTCCCTCTCTCTCTCTACCACCCTCCACCTCTCTCTCCCTCTCTCCCCTTCTCCCTTCCTCCATATAGGCCTTCTTCTCTCCCTCCCTCCCCCCTCTCTCTCTCTCCCTCTCTCCCTCTCCCTCCTTCCCTTCCTCCCCCCTCTCTCTCTCTCTCCCTTTCTCTCCCTCTCTCCCTATCCCTCCTTCCCTCTCTCTCTCTCTTCCTCTCCCTGCCTCCTTCCTTCTTCTCTCCCTCTCTTCCTTCCTCCCTTCTGCCCCCCCTCCTCTCTCCCTCCCCCTTCCTTCTCTATGCCTCCCCCCTACTCTCCCACCCTCTCTCTCTCCCTCTCCCTTCCTCCATACCACTTATTCTCTCCCTCTCTCTCTCTCTCTCTCTCTCTCTCTCTCTCTCTCTCTCTCTCTCTCTCTCTCTCTCTCTCTATCCCTCTCCCTCTCCCTCCCCCCTCCTTCTTCTCTCCCTCTCTCTATCCTTCCCCCTCTCTCTCTCTCCCTCTCTCCCCTTCTCCCTTCCTCCATACCCCTTCTTCTCTCCCTCCCTTCCTCCTCCTCCTCCTCTCTCTCTCTCTCTCTCTCTCTCCCTCCCTTTTCCTTTTCATTTTTTCTACTACAAATAGCATGTACGGGGTACTGAACCTTTATTTCACTGCCCTACTATAACATTTTTAATGTGTGGGAATGCGTATGCAGAACTGATTACTTGTAAGTGTGCATAGGGTACTAAGCCTATGAGTTTTCTACCCTTCCATAATATTTTTTGTCTTAGGAGTGCGTACGCAACTGTTATTATTACCAAATGGAAAAAAAAATACTGTTGGACTTGCTAACATTTTATGGACTAACAACATGCATGACGTTATTAATATAGCATGTACAAAGTATTTAGTGATAGTTTTAGTTTCCCAAGAGCCTCAACGACCTCAAAAGAATTTTTTGAGGTCATTGAAGGCCCCACTGTAACTGTGTCTGCACTTATAACACTATTTTATACATAGAAGTAAGTGAATTTTTTTTTCACATGATTTGAAATGATTGAATTGTTGTTCTTATTAGTTTTGTCAATATTATTGTGATTATTTAATAGTTTAATTAAAAAAACTAATGATAAGATACATATTTATGGTTATTTGTTTGTTTATGAACTTTTGTTTACATATATATGTATGATTCTATTTAGGACAACTGATATCAACCATGGGAAAGAACAAGTGAAAAAATGATGGAACAATGAGAGGCTAAAAAGGAAAGACAAAGGCAGCACATGAAGAAATTACATGACATAAGAACATTGGGAGAAGAAGGTATGTCATCCTCAACATCTCAATTCGATTTACCAAATGAACATAATGCACCTAATGCAATTGAAGAAGAGACATTTGATTTACTGTATTAACCTAATGCAATTGAATAAGAGACATTTGATTTACCGTATGAACCTAATACAATTGAAGAAGATACCACATTGAATAATCAATTAAATGATGAACATACACCTTCTCTATTTGATGAATTGAATGTACATAATGCACCGATGTTAACACCTCCCAGAATCATTAGTAGGAAACCAAAGTATCTAATTGACATTGATGAGAATATATTGAAGCCAATTTTACCAATAAAATGAATCAGTGAACTTGTAGGAGAATGGTTAAAAAAATATGGCAAAACTATTTTGAAAACTTAAATCAAACTGCAAGATGTCAATTAATTGTTGAAATGATTAAAAATTTGAATTTTAGAGAGAGTGAAAATTCTAGGCCTAAGATCATCTGAAAGTAATAGTGAAAGAACTATTGTGAGAAATATATTTGATGCATATCAAGCTATTAGTTCAAAATCACATACTAAATATTCTAATGATACTTGACATGTCATTACATTAACCATAATGAGCAAGAAAATTAAAAAAAGATCATTTGATAAGAAAAAAAAGTAAGTCATTAAACGCTAGTAGAACAACATTAACTAAAGCATTAAAGAGGCGAGAAAAAATAGATGAACCTAACAATAGTTCTCTTTGGGAATTCTCGGGTAGACTACCATGCAAATACAAGGTGGTTGTTGATGCACTAAGAACATTAATTGAAATTTTTTGGCATGACAACACAAAAATTTCTCCCAACCAAAGAGATGTTGTTAGAAGGCAAATTGGGTCTAAAAATCGTGAGCCACATGCCAAACACTATTTGGATATGACTCAAACTATTTTTTATGAAATATTCCTTCAAAAGTTTCCTCAAATAAGAATTTCTCAAAGATTTTTTGAAATGGCAAAACCTTTTTATATTAAGATTAATCATGTATGCACCATGTGTTGTTGTAGGATGCGTATTGAATTTTCCATGCACTATGATATTTTTCATCATATTTGTTCTACTTTGCACACTAGCAATGTTTTGCAAGAATGAAATATAAAAGAACCTCCTAAGTCAGTAAGAGAATTTATTTCAAGTGTGCAATGTAATAGACATGATGGTTTCAATTATTATAAGATTCCTTATTTGGAAGGTTCTTGTGCTATATTTGGTTGTTTGCAAAGTTTACCAAGATGTATACATTTGGAGAGCACACATGGAGTTGGTACAAAACTAGTTTCTTTCAGAAAATACAAGACAGTCACATATGGAGTTAAAAATGGAAAAGATTTGAAGAGATGTGAGCTAGTGAAAATTGATATATGTGTAGCTGAATTTATGAAAATGTTTCAAGAGAAACTAATTTATGAGTACTTAATGCATACACATAGAGCTTGATGGTTATATGAGCAATTCAAGCTATGTAAGGACACATTTCCTCTTGGCACCATTGTCTCTATCATTGATTTCACTAAAAATTATACACTACAACCTAAAAATGAAATGTAATCTATGTATTATCATTCTACACAAGTTTCTATTTTTGTACACATAGCATTCATGCATGTAGATGATAGCACGAAGGAGGATAGAAAGGCTATAAGAGAGTATCACTTCTAGATAAGTGATGATCATACTCATTCATCGGAGTTTGTACAAGGATGTTTTAAAATTTTCTATGATAGTTTAAGGGAAAGGAACATACGATAGAACTGACACTTAATATGGTCAGATAATTGCACTGCACAATTCAAGAATGCAAGGATGTTTTATTGGTTGACAAGGATGCATATGACAAGTGGTGTTTAATATTTTTGGAATTTCATTGAGGCTGGACATGGTAAGGGAGAGCACAATGGTGTAGGAGCATGTGTAAAAAGAGCCCTAGCTAGAGAATAATTGAAGTACGAAGGTGGTGTTGAGTTGATAGATGCAGAAACAATTGTGTGATGGTGTAAGTCTAGAATGGGTCCAGGTAATCCAGGTACATCAATGGTTCATAGATATTTTTGGTTGATCATGGAATCTAACATTGAAAACTATCTAGATTGTTGTACGGTTACAGGATCGAATGACATGCACTCATTTTTGAGTTCAAATTCAAGTTCATTGGTAATTTATACAAGACATATGGTATGTTTTTACTCTTCATGCATGTATTGTTTGTGGGAAAAATGTGAATCACAAGAGTGGGTTGACAAATGGTCTTATAGACCATTGGTTCCCATTGATATATATCAAATTCCTAAAGCACTACAATTGAGCTAGATGGAGACTTCAGTGGATTTTGACCATGTATCCAACCTAGTGGATTCAGGTGATTTTTTGAGTTATTTTTTGCAAGTATTCTTTTTGTTCATTTTGTTGTACATCATACTTTATTTTTGGTATTAATTAACACTTTATAAAATGACATCATGTGTATGGAATTGTTGTAGAAGGGAACAATGAAAAAGGAACAAATTACTTTTTGTGTCATTGTGTTGAGCCAAAAAGAAAATTGACAACCACAATCATTGATGGAGAGGGTATTGAGTACCTAATAGCCGATCCTGGAGGCTCACTTGATTGATTCTATGGTTCAGAGTAGAATAATTTTGAGAATTTTGTATAAATCATCGACGAATTGTTCTATATTCAATTTTGTATATATAAATGCCCATGAGATAATTTTTACATCTTTAGGGGCATCATTTTGTATATTTAAATTGCAATGAGCTGATTTGTACATATGTAGATGCCAAATTTTGTCTATTAAAATGGTGATGAGCTGAATCACACATATTGTAATGCCAAATTTGATATAAAAGACCATGAGATGATTTGTAAGACATTTTTTTGTATATTCAAATAGCCAAGAGCTGATTTCACCATATTTAGAGGCAATTTTTTAAATAATATGGGATAATGTTTTGTGACTATTTTTTGAGTATATGTGATGTGATAAGGTCAATAATGAGAATTATTTGAGTCATTATCGGGTCATAGGGGTCATAGATTGAGACTAGATACAATCTGAGCAAAAAATGTTATTATTGTCAAAAAAGTTGTCAAGCAACTTGCACATTGCGTTAGTAGGGTATGACTATCAATGTTCTGACACTTTGGGATACATGAGAGGGGAATTTATAGCATAAAATTTCCCACTCAGATGCACTCATGATGTCACTTTGTGCACATGATAAACCAAATCAATTCTAGCCAATCCTACAACTTTGCATTGCATGCAACTGATGGTTTTTGCAGTAGGAGAAAAAATGCTACCAATTGAAAATAGTTCCTAGTTGTAAAAAAATGAGATAGGCCATTATAGAGTAGCCTCACACAACTCTACAGTTTCAAACAGATCGATCATATGTCTTCTGGATTGGAAGAAACAATTTGTCAAAGTGAGATAATTTTTTGGACTTAGGGCACTTGAGAGATCACATGGGTTGGGTATGACTCTCGACATTCCGATGCTTTGGTATTCACAAAAGGAGCATGAATAGTGTAAAATTGACCACCCGAATGTGCTCATGATGTTGGTTTGTGCATACAATGAGCTGAATCAATTCTACCCAATCCTGCAACTTTGCATTGCATGCAACTCACAGTTTTTTCAGTAGGCAAAAAAATGCTACCAATTGAAAAATAGCTTCGAGTCATCAAAAAATAAGATAGGCCATTATAGAGGAGCCTCATATAACCCCACAAAGTTCAAATGGATTGATCATATGTATCCTAGATTGGAAGAAATAGTCTGTCAGAGTTTGACAATTTTTTGGACTCAGGGTACTTGAGAGATCGCACCGGTAGGGTATGACTCTCAACGTTTTGATTCTTTGGGATGCACAAAAAGATCATTCCTAGTGTAAACCTACCCACCTAAATGCGCTCATGACGTCGATTTGTGTGGATGATGAACTGAATAAATTCTAGCCAATCCTACAACTTTGCATTGCATGCAACTAACGGTTTTTGTAGCAGGCGAAAAAATGCTACCAATTGAAAATGGCTCTGATTCATCAAAAACCGAGATATTCCATCATAGAGGATCCTCATACAACCCCATAGGTTTAAATAGATTGATCATATGTGTCCTAGATTTCAAGAAATAATCCATTAAAGTTTGACAAGTTTTTGGACTTAGGGCACTCGAGAGATCGCACCAGTAGGGTATGACTCTTGATGTTCTAACACTTTGGGATGCACAACACAAGCATGCCTAGCCTATAAATTCCCACCTAGACACACTTGTGATGTTGGTTTGTGCACATGACAAACCAAATCAATTCTAGCCAATCGTGCAACTTTTCATTGCATGCAACTGACGATTTTTGAAGTAGGCGAAAATGCTACCAATTGAAAATGGCTCCGAGTCATAAAAAATTGAGATATTCCATTGTAAAGGATCCTTATGCGACCTCACAGGTTCAAATGGATCAATCATATGTATCCTAGATTGGAAGAAACAGTCCATCAAATTTTGACATTTTTTGGACTCGGGGCACTTGAGAGATCACACTAGTAGGATATGACTCTCGATGTTCTGACACATTGGGATGCATGATAGGAGCATACATAGCATAAAATTCCCCACCCATATGTTCTCGTGATTTTGGTTTGTTCACAAGACGAACCAAATCAATTCTAGTCAATCCTGCAACTTTGCATTGCATGCAACTGACGATTTTTGTAGCAGGCGAAAAAATGCTACCAATTGAAAATGGCTCCAAGTCATCAAAAACCAATATAGGCCATTGTAGATGATCCTCACACAACCCCACAGGTTCAAATAGATCATTCATATGTGTCCTAGATTGGAAGAAATAGTCCATCAAAGTTTGATAATTTTTTGGACTCGGGGCACTTGAGAGATCACACTGGTAGGGTATGACTCTCTATGTTAAGATGCTTTGGAATGCATGACAAGAGCATTGCTAGATTAAACTTGCCCATCCAAATGTGCTCATGATATTGGTTTGCGCACACGACGAACCGAATCAATTCTAGGCAATTCTGCAACTTTACATTGCATGCAATTGATGGTTTTTGCAGCAAGTGAAAAAATGCTACCAATTGAAAATGGCTCTGAGTCATCAAAAACCAAGATAGGGTATTGTAGAGGAGCCTCATGCAACTCCACAGGTTCAAACAGATTGATGATTTGTTTCTTGGATTGGTAGAAACAGTCTGTCAAATTTTGACAATTTTTTTGACTTAGGGAACTTGAGAGATCGCACCAGTAGGGTATGACTCTTGATGTTCTGACGCTTTGGGATGCACAACAGGGGAATTCCTAGCATAAAAATTCCCACTCGGATGTGCTCGTGATGTCGATTTATGCACATGATAACCAAAATTTGACCATTGTGAGTGTGAGGGTGCTCTCGCACAAAACACATATTGTTGATTACATATGCAAATATTCATTTAATTTTATAAAAAGGGCAGCCACCAAATATAGAGAGTACATAATAACGAACTGAATACAAGGAGTTTTGTAGGGTTAATTCAACATTTTAGAAATTTTATCCATGATTGCAATGTTTTATATCATATATTTTTGCTGTTTATATTTATATTGTTGATTAGATAGGCAAATGGTCGATTAAATTTATAAAAGGACAACCATGAAATATAACGAATACAAAATAATAAACTCAGTACACATTTATTGGCTCAAATATCAACATTTATATATATCAAAAAAAGGCATGTCTGCCAAGTCAATACAAGTATTACAAAAATGTGGCATATGCCATGTCTACATCGATATACAATAAAAATGTAGAATATATCTACATGTATTGGTAATTATATGACCAAAACTAACACTATATGATCCTCAACTTGTGGTGGATCATAAAATTGAGCCTCTTTGATGCAGTATGTGGCTTTGTAGATTGCTGCAAAACCACAATTTAAAAGCCAAGTTAGAATTCTATTGTAAAAAATAGTTCACAATTAACAACATAACTATGGATTTAACTATAATTCCTTTGCAGTTGAAATGTAGATTACCTCATCGGCTGATTGAGGAGCTAATGTCTTCACTCTCCTCTCCTTGTCACTTTTAGGAGTTTTTTTGAAGACAAACTTAAAATGATCCATGTTATGTTCATACCGTGAAGGGGTCTATTATAGATTAAATGTACAATTAATACAATGTACTAACATAAATATATCAAATAACCTAAAAGATATAATATAGAGAACAATGACATACCCGTGCTTGAGATGCTTCTCCAATGGACTAAGGATGACTCACCATCGATGGAGAAACTGTCGCTATTACCTATACAAAAAATGATCAAATATTAAATATAATTAATATAATGGTTTATTGTAGGTTAAAAACAATTAATGTAATACATCAAACAAAAGTGTACCAGATCCTGAGATGCTTCTCTAGTGCATGGAGGAGGGCTCACCATTGATGAAACAACTATGGATATTTCCTATATGAAAAATTGTAAGATTATAATATATCACAAGTTCACATGTATGTGTGCATATAATCATGAAATCAAGAAAATAAAGTAGAGATACATACCTCTGCTCTCTCTTGATCTATGGGTGAATCAGGTGCATTCAACAAATCCACATAGCTCAATGGCCATTATACATGTAAAATAGACAAAAAAACACTAATCAATCTACAAACCCCAACTAATACTTGATTTCAACATTTTCAAACAATTGTACAACTAAAAATGTGTTGAATTACCTTCTTCCCACGTTTTGGCATCTTCGAGGAATTATTTTTCTTAGGACAAGGCCTAGATGTGGAGGGGGTACCTTAAAAAAGCCAAATTAACATGAGATATTAGTACAGATAATATATTAAACATAATTTTAAAAATATAAAATAAAATGACTTGCATATTCCATCAAAACAATACATAAAAAGGGTTGTACAAAATATGATACCATATAACCTTGTAGGCCAAAATCGATCCCTAAGAGCGTGATGTCATCAATCTGGGATATTTGGTCCCCTATCAACACCTACAAACCAAAAATTGGACAAAGAATTAAAGATAGTTAGTATATCTTGTAATTTTTTTGAATTCAAAGTTTAATATTCTATTTTAACATGTTACAAAATTTATAACCCAAGCATCAAAGTTGCAGCTGTAGTAACTAGGGGAGGAGTATGGGATATCGTTGTTGAATCCTGAAATGCATATTATTTGTCTCAATTTAAATTGATGTATAAGTGAAAATTCATTTATGTAATTACAAATTTAAAGTGACTGATAAATAAAATGCTATGAATTGAAATCAACACACCTATGTCTATCACTAATGGGCAAACACCATGTCCATCAACTCATCTGTCAGTGTCAAATCCTCAGTTGTGTGGGCCTAATATCTATTCCCACAAATCATGCACGGATGAGATGTGGATCCATCTACACCAGCTGCATCATCTATCCTTGAGCATATCCCCAAGCAACTGATGCACATATGCTAAATGGGCTCTCTGTCACCACTTGGAGAAACTAATGGCTCATCATCCAATACAATAGGGTGTGCTAAGAATGTCCCATGATGGATGATGGAACTAGTCAATGTTGTGGCCTCCTGAAGAGTCTGTAGCTCCATCGACTCTTTCATCTCTATTGGGACAACCTGATGCACCTTGGACTTGGGTGCTAGGGGGTGACGACTCTCTAGGGCTAATCGCCTATGGGCTCCAGGTCTATCTTGCGTAGAGCTGCCACCTCTACCATGGAAATCTCTCATGTCAAAATAGTTTGGCCGTAGATTGAGCACAAACTCATAGTAAACTTTTCTCAAAAAATACAATGGAACCTCATAATTATTACAAGGTGGATCATCAAAGACCATCCACCACCTCTCCCAAAAAAGATTTTTCATTTGTACATTGTTACACCAATGTATGGGAAACTTGTTTTCATTAAGAGGTAATGACTGTCCAGTTTTAGGATCAATAAAAAGGGCACATATTTCTTGTTTCCTAATATTTTTGTTTTTAACTCCCTTGTATGATAACCCGTCAGCATAGAATTGATGACACCTATCCCTAAAGTTTCCCCATTTGGTAATTTTTGTGGAAACAACTATGGCACCACTAGCTAATATTTCTAGGCTAGTGGCGAGGGATTTATGATGCTCAAGTTTGAATATTTTCAATTTATCAATCAGTTTATTGATTTTAGATGTATTTTTCCCTAACTAATTAATTAATTGCTCTTGTGTTTTAGGTGCGTGGTCAAAAGGAGGAATTGGGGTGTATCTTGTGGGTTTTCAGGAGGTGCATTTTATTGATCTTGTTGTGGATTAGAATAATCTAGTTTTTGAAACAAAAAATGAAAAAATGTAATCAAAATTAATGAAACTAAATTCAAAACGTAAAACAAATTGAAAAAATGGGAAAGAAAGAAAAAAATTAACAAAAACTAACCTTGATCCATAGTGTTTGGAGGAGAAATGTGTCACCCCGTTTGCGGTTTGGAGGAGAAATATAGCACCTCGTTCATGGTTTAGCAAAGAAAATGAAGAAAAATGTAGTAAAAATGTGATTGTCACGGGAAAAAGAGACCCAGTTTTTAAAAAAATATATATTTGATAGGTACCGCGTACACGGTCTTTTAGGGATTATTAGCGCATACATTCTCATTTTCCTATAAATAGCTCATATGCTCTCATTTTCCTAAAGGTAGCATGTTTGCACTACTTTTCATAAAAGCAGCCTGTACGCGCTACCTTTTCTAGGCTCAGGAACAACGGACCTAAGGGCGTACTCAGTGATTTCAAATTTTATAACCACGTACGCGCTGTTTATTTTTCCATTTTTTTTTTGGGTGGTGTCCACTTTTCTGACCACCATCTTTGTGCACATACCCTATGTAGATTTATGATATTCGATATTACTCATCATCTTTAGGATTTATGTGATTGATAATGCAAGACCTATTATATGATATGTGGCATTTTGATGATTCTTATGGATGTTGATACATAGTATCATTTTGATGAATGGATGGATTTACTTGATTTATGGATTTATATGTTATCATTTCTTACATGGACTATATGACTTATGATGATACTAGCCCTATTCTATGTTTCTAATTTTATGTGATATTTATAATCTAATGTGTGACTGTCTTCATGAGTAGAGACGATGTCATATCACTCATTACGAGCATCATATATTGTCGTGATTCTCTATCACTTGTCTATTAATTATGATGTATATGTATCATATATGTTGTGTTGGTCTTTGATGTAGGTGTGTAGGTACCAGACATGGACTCCTCTCGGCTCCATAGGTCTGAGCATGTCTTTATCCCAATGGCAAGTTGTCGGAGATGACATAGTTTCCCTCACACACTCTAGCTCTAAGTTGTGTACCTTGTCAATTGCACCACAATGCAAGTTGAGGTTAGAGTCTTGTGTTATGTTTGTTCCCTTTGGTGTGACATGATTGGAGTCTATTCTTATCTATTTGGGTAATGTGATTATTTTCTAATTAATTATAGATATTTATTTGATTATTTTTGGATGATTATTTCATTGTGATTTTATTTAAACAAATTAGGAATAATTTAATTGGTTTATTGATTTATTAATTGATTTAATTATTGTGTATTTTTGAATTATTAATCATCTAATTGATTATTAACGAGATTGAATTATATTAATGGTTTAATTATTTATTTAATGGTTACTGATTTGTCTATTATTTGATTTATTATTCATTTATGTTGTTTTATTGATGAATGTTTTATTTATTTATTTAATTTATTATTATCATTGGTTTTTTTATTTATTGGATTTATAAAATTATTTATTGTTATTTGTGATTTGATTCTATATTTTAATTAAGGATCCTATTTTCAAGGCCTTATTCATTTAATTTATTTAATTGATTTTATTGGGCTTGGTTATTGTTTGATTTTAGAATATTTAATTCACACTCTTATTACATGAGTAAAAATATTTAATAGTAAGGTTACCTACCCTTTATTACTATTGGGTAAGATTGTAATTGGGAAATAAAGCATAATATAAAGTCTGGGTAGGTATGTTATATCATTTTTGGAATATTTTGATTGGTTGATGTTTAGTCATAGTTTTGAATTTTTTTCTATTTATTTGGCTCTCTATGGTTGTTGTCGGGTTAATCATTCGGCAAAATTCTAAGCCTGGATTTGATTTTTGGTTGGAGCTTGCTTGGAGATTTTTTAGTCTTGGATTGTTGGAGATTGGAATTTCTTGTGGATTATTTCTCTTCATCAAATCAACATTGTTTGGATTGCATTTTTCTAGGTTGGAGTCTCAGCTTCTCTTTTCTCTGCAAATGTAGTTTTTGAAAATATTGTCTTCGTTTGTGTTTTCTTCAAATATTTCTTTTGGGAGATTAGATCTAATTATTCATTTTAGTATTTCAAAGATTTGGGAAAAATATTCATGATTGTGTTTGATCCTCTTGGAATTTTGGGAAATTATGGTTGTCAAGTGTTTTCTTTTTGCACACCTGTAGCTTACAGTATTTTGGTATTCTTTCCCTATGAGCATTTGAGTCATGTTTTATGATTGGGAAATCCTTTTTAGTATTTCTTATAATATTTCATTATGTTATCGTATCTCCATGTTCATATTTACTTGTATTGTGAAAAGGAGTGTTTCATGTGTGTTATGAGAATTGTTTTGTTCATGTATATGGGTTAATCTTCCTTGGATTGTTTTTGATAAAACTAAATGGGTTTTACAGGGACCTGAAACCTAGAGTAAAATAGATCAAGGCCAGGAGCCAACCAGACCGAAAAAACTAAGCAGAATAGGGGACAAACCCCACATGGGCCAACAACCAAAAAACAAACAAAAAAAATATGAAGCAAAAAACAAGGCCACACACTTAGCTAAGAGAGTGCATGAATTCAATATTTTTTTGAATAATACTCCTATTAATTTTCTTCAAGTCCTCCATGATGAATCTAGAGGTTCCCTGGTCCTAGCTCCGAATCTTGGTTCTAGTACATAGACCTGAGCTAATATTCCCACCAACATCACTCTATCAACCCTCTAAAGAAATCTTTTTTTGCTTTTCCCCCATGGCAGGGTCACTAGTGATGGTCCTGGTTCAATAGTCAATCATCATGGAATTAATCTTTTCCAAACCATCAAAACTATTGTTAATTGCCTCCCTACTGATTTTCACCAAATTGTTTAGGTTTTCCTTTATCTCACTCAAACCCTCTTCCTGCTTCTCAATTTTGTGCTCTATCAACCTTCATAGTTTCCATTTCATGTGAAATTTTCTAGATCATACTCAGGATCTTCTCAGATTTATTGGGCCAAGGGGATTTCGTGAAAGTGTCAAAAAATCCTTTAATCCCATCTTTTTAGGCATCCAATTTACTTCTCCACCCACTTCCAATAGTCCTCTTGACTTCTAGGACCCTCGAATAGAAGATTTCCCATCACCCTCTCCTCCTTTATCTCACCTTTATTTTCCTTAATCATGAACCCCTGTTTCTCATCATCCACCTTGATAGGGATGTCCAACCTAATCTTGTGGTCCAAAACTTTGGACCCACTAGATTTGGTAAGTTTCGATTTCTTTTTGCTGGGTGGCTCCAAGTATTGCATTTTCTTGCTGCTAGATTTAAACTTACTAGCTGCCCACCTTAGAGGATCTATTTTCTTGCTACTGTTAGTTCCTGGGGTTACCATAAGCTCCCCTTCTTTCTCTTGTCTATACTCAGGGTCCTCCATATCCTTGATACCATGCCATATCAGCCCATAGGGAAATCAACTCTTTTTTGCTATAGCCATCATCCACCATTTTCGTAACCCTCAGTCTTTCCTTCTCCTTATCATAAAAGGCAGCAATAGCCTCCTCACCCAACTTCTTGTCTCTATAAAATTTTTTGCCTTTCATATCCAGATGAGTAATAGTGGCAACCAGATTTTTCATCGACTTGAAACTCTGCACCAAAGGCAATCAGCACACCCTTAATCAAACGTTTAACAAATCTTTCCATAATAATGGAAGAATGACCAGGGAATCTCTTAAAATAGGGCACCATCCCACCGTCAGAATTTTCCTCACAAACCTCCTTGTTCTTCTGTCACTTATCATAGGTTGTGGGTTCAAACCTATTCCTTTTACCTCCCATTTTGAAGCTTGAGATAAACAAAGATTCCAAAAAAACCAAGAGGAAAGCAAACTAGTAACGAGGCAAATTGAAAGTTTTAACACTTCTGAAAGTGGTAATAGTTTGAAATACCACCCCAATGGCTCCCATCCCATTATAATATTTCATCATAAATTTTATTGGAAATCTCAAAGATCTTAGCATCATTTCTTGCTAGGTCACATAGGGTTTTTGGGAAAGTTTCCTCCCCTCTCCACCATTTAACCACCACCTTACCTACCACCAAGTTGGCCAAATGATCTATCAATTTGTTTCCTTCCTGCAAAATACGTAAGATCTTAATATCCTCGAGGCTGGCTATGATTTCAAGAAAATAATTGATTAAGTTTGAAATAGTCTAGTTAGGCACCGTGCATCCCTTAATGCTTTTGACAATGTTAAGCGAATCACTCTCCAGCCAGACTTGTTTGAATCCCTCCTTTCTCTCCATGTGTATTCCTATGTAGGCGGCGCTGGCCTCTACAAAATGGTTAGTCTGGGTACCCAAAGGGAGTGCCACCACAAAGACCAAAAACCCAAATGGTTCCTCGCCACTTCCTCATAGCCACCCAGCCCAGGATTTCCTTTCGCAGCCCCATCAATATTAATTTTCATCTGTCCTGAAAGGGGCAGATTCCAAGAAACATTTTATTTGGTATGTTTGATTTTATAAATAGGGATAGATATATTCTATCTTATCCACCACTGCTTGATAGTATCCCATTCCTCTTGGCTAGAATCAAGAGGAGGATCATCTTTCCTACCAGGACAGTAATTAAGAAAATTTTCCTTAATAGCATTCCCTATTCTGATAGCCACCACAAGAGTAGTGGACTCCATATCTTAAATACCCTATTATTTGTTTTCTTCCACAAAACCCAAGCAATATGAGGTAGGGATAAGTTCCATAGAATACCAATCGCATGCTTGTCATAAGGGAACTTCCATTGGAACCATAAGTTCTAGATAGAATCAGGGGGAACCCAATTACAATTCCATAGGATGAAAATGAAGGCCCAGATGTCCCTAGCATAGGAGCAATGAAAGAGTGAATGATCAACATTTTTGGCTTCTTCTTTACATAAAAGAACATCTATTAGTGATAGGGATCCCACGTTTACAAAAAATATTAATGGTAGAGATCTTGTTTTGCATGAATATCCAGAAGAAGATATTAATTTTAGGAATTAAGAGTTTATTCCAAATTCTAGCCCAAAAGGGGGAGGAGAAAAACACCTGGTGATGATTCTAAAAGCATCTGCCACCAAAAATTGTCCCCAAGTAGATCCATTCCAAATAACTAAATCTTCCACTAGAGAGAAAGGAATGATGATTAGGCTTAGTGAAGAAAACAAAGAAGATAGAGAAGCATCCAAGGTTCTAAGGTTCACCCAAACTCCATTACTGATATAATCCGCAACCCAAGTTCCAATCAGATTAATGCATTTCTCTTTCAATTGTGAAGCCCAAACCGAATTAGACAAAGGTCCTTTTCATGTTCACCAATCATCCCAAAACCTTACATTTCTACCATTTCCCAAAAGTCATCGGCTTCCCTAAGACATAATGGAAGAAGATTTGAAGAAGTTACTTCACAAATCATAGACAAAAGTCGAGAGGGAATAATTTCCAGCATTCTTTGGAAGCCATAAATTTGGTATTTGTCCTTGAAAATATCAATCCACTCATTGTTCTCTTTTAGACATCTCCATAGCTTCTTAGCCATTAAATCTCTATTAAAGTCTCTTAGATGTATAATATCGTGGCCTCCCCTATTTCTAGGCAAACAAACGTGATCCCAGGCAACCAAATGAAGCCTACTCTTGGATTTAGATCCTGACCAAAGTAAGCACTTCTGAATAATTTCCATTCTATTAGCAAATTTGACCGAGATTTTAAATAGACTCATAGCATAGATAGGGAGGTTTTGAAGCGAATCGCTAATTAATTGAAGTTTACTTGCTTGGCTTAACAAATCTCCTTTCCAACCAGCCAACTTCCTTTGAAATGTATCAAGAAAACTAGACCAAAAGGAGTTTGGGGTAGGTCCCACACATAAGGGAAAACCTTAATACGAATCCAGGAGAACACCAATCTTACAACCTAAAATATTGGCAATCTTCATTTTTCTATACTCTGGAGTATTCATGAAGAATATGGAGCTTTTAGAGAGACTAATTTTTTGCCCCGATCCTTTCTCATATGTATCTAGAATAAATTTAATAGGATTTTATTCTTTAATAGAAATTTCCTCTATTAGCATATCATCAATAAATTGTTTGTAGGAGCAAATAATAGCTTGGGATGAAGGCCGCAAACCCCTCAGGTTTCTCTTCTTAACATCTCTCTAGATAATTTTGCTGAAAGCTTCACTGATTATAATAAAGAGGAATGGGGATAGAGGATCCCTTTATCTAATACCCCTTGATGCTGACAAGAAAGTATATGTCGAACCATTGACTAGAATTGAAATTTTGGAGTGGTAACACACTGGTTGACAATCTGGATGAAATGGTTACCAAAACCAAAGGCTTGGAGCACTTTAAACAAAAAATTCCAATTGACATGATCATAAGGTTTGACGAGATCCAACTTCAACAAGACAAACAACAATAATAGGATCCAAAATCTATCTACTAGGAACAAAACCATTATGATGTTATGAAATCAAAGAAGGAAGCAAGTTTTTAAGCCTACACACAATGATCTTGGTAAAGATTTTATAGATCAAGATACATAAACTAATGGGTGTAAAGTTGTGAAGGGAGTAGGCATCAAGTTTCTTAGCAATCATGACAAAAAAGGTAGCATTCAACTCCTTACGAAGTGATCTAGAACCAAAGAACTCTCTAGCAACATCCATAACATCTGATCCAATAATCTACCAAAATGTTTGAAAAAAAAAACATAGGGAAACCATTAGGGATAGGAACTTTACTACCTTCAAAGGAAATTTTTTTATCTCTAACCTCATCATGAGATGGGCTTCTATTTAGCTCCTTATTCATTTCCTAGGAAATAGTGCATCTAAACTCCTGTAGGATCTCATCTTGAGCATTAACATCAAGAGGGCCATCATCTGAAAAAAGAGTGGAGAAATATCTAATGGCTTCCTGGTTCAACTCCTCCTTCTTATCAATCTAGTTGTGATCCACTAAAATTTTATTGGTTCTGTTAGAGGCTCTATGTTTGAGGGTAGTCATATGAAAAAACTTTGTGTTTCTATCATCGGATTTGAGCCATAAAGCTCTGGACCTCTGCTTCTAGAATTCCTCCTCCTTAGAAATGATATCATGAACCTTGATAAGTAACACAACTTTTTTATCCATAACCACATGGTCATACCCCACATCTTGAATCTAAGATTAACCATTATCTAAATATTTCTTAAGCTTATCTTTTATTTGAAAAATATTGCCAAAAGAAACTTTATTCCAGAGTTGGATATTGGACTTAATATTGGCTAGTTTCTTAGCCACTCTAAACATCACAGTTCTTTGAATGTCAACATTCCACCATTTAGAAATATTGTCATGAATATATGGAGATAAAAGCCACATCTTCTCAGACCTGAAGGGAAAGGCCTTTCTCCTGGTCAAAGGGGATATACTCAGACAGATCAAGAAATGATCAGACCCAATTATGGAAAAATGCATTTAATTTGCAAGAAGCATTATGAATCCAACCAGGAGAAATAATACCTCTATCCATTCAGACTTGGATGAGCCCCCCCCCACTTCTTCTGCTAGACCAAGTGAATTTAACACCAAGGAGATTAAGGTCTAACAAACCTAGAGAATTAATCATATCTACCAAGTTCGGCCTACTACCATCTGAAATAGGCATTTCACCAGCCTTTTCCATACTAGATAATGGGGTATCAAAATCCCCCAATAGAATCCATTTTTCATTTGGGAAAGTCATTATAGCATTAATGATAGAGGACCAAAGCATATTTCTAGCACTTTTCCCATTTGGGGTATAGATATTAGAGATGATCCAAGATGATCCATCAGATAGACTAGTAAATATAGTGGCAATGTGTGTTAGGACTCCCAAAGATACTGAGAGGGGCGAGGGTGAATCAGTATCTAACCGGTTTATAGATTTTTTGAGCTTATTAAGTAATTTGCATTCCAAAACAATGTACCGATAAACAAGAACTAATGAAGTAAATATGAACAATAAACACAACATAGAAAGCACACCATAACACAAGATTTTTGGCAAGGAAACCTAGTGTGGGAAAAACCTTGGTGGGATTTGTGACCCACAATATTCACTCACGAGCCAATGAATGGATATTATTTACAATGATGAGCCTACACATGCAAGAAGGCCAACTGCCTAGAGCTCACTTCTCAAATACAAAAGGAAGTCTCACTGACTTACAAAATGGATTATGGAAATCCAATGTAATGCACTTCTACAAAAAGCATCTGCTATGCCAGGTTCAGTACCGGTTGAATCTCATACAATAACCATAAACCTTACTCCAAAATTTTCCTTAATATTCACTGCACATATCCATCTTATCATCTACACAAAATGATCTACAAGATCTCATACTCATATATGATTCTTATTACAATATGCCATGTTGGCTTACAAAAAGATATTACAATTAAATATAATATGCAATAATAAAAATCATGTTGGCTAGGATGTCGGTAAACATTCTTTTCGATGTTGGTGAACTATCTTCTAGTGTAGAGTATGTCGATGCTGATGTTAGTCAGCACCATAAGATTGCAAGGTTGCTATCAATGACAATACCTTCAATCACCTACAATTCTCATTAGAGTGTGTAATTCCAACAATCTCCCCCTTTGGCATTGATGGCAACACCCATGAGAAAAATTCAAAATTATATCCAAATATTGAAGTCCAAAAATCTTACCAAAACTGTGTGCTCTCCCTGAGCAGCTGATCTCTAAATCACTAGATTTTTCTCTTCTCTACTACACCCCCTTTGAAATCAATGACAAAGGTTATCAAACTTTGTCAAATGAGTGCAATTTTAGCTAGAACCTTGTAATTGATTGGTTACAATCTGAAATAGATCTACTAATAGCAAGTTCAGGCTTTGAGTAATTTGTTGCTATCCTTCAATGCTGCCTCTGTCCTCTAAATGGTACCGGTGAGATGATGCATTTTCTCTTCCGGTGTCTTTCATCCCTAAAAAAGTGCTTCTGAGATCTCTTTCGTCAAAGAGATGAGGTTATCAAGCTTTGGACTGAGTCTGCATTTAAGTTCTTTTGCCTTTCCTTTTATTTTTTCCTTCTCCTTTTCCAATTTCTCAAGTTTCTCTTCAAATCTAGCTATCTCCTGTTATATAACTGATATTGGTTGAGATGAACCAATTATATTGTCAGCTATATCATCTATTTCTTTTTGTACTTTGCTGACCTCCTTATCGATATCCACTGTCAAAAGATTAGTCTTACATGTATCTCTGTATAGTTCCTTAAACTCCATTATTGTTTTACCTATTGTCGGTAAGAGGGTGTCAATGTGTCCCATGCACTTCTTTATTTTCTCACCAAAGAATTTTTCTTATTCTCTGTCCATTTTCTCTTTAAATGTCTCTTCATTTATTTGTTCCATAGTTAGTATGTTGTCAGTGATATACTTAGACAATGTTTCCAATAGACTCAAAGAATCTTTATTTTCTACATTGCACTTGGGTGCAATCAATTTAAGAATGAGAATGGTATCATTTATAGCCTTATATGCTAATGCATTGCAATCTATGATTTTCTTAATTGAATCTAATAATACCTCAGTCACATTTGTTGGTCTAAATTTTGTCATGGAAGTTCCAGATGACTGTCCAACTACCTTAACAATCTCCATCCTGCTGGTGTGAGTAACCACTTTGCTTGTCTCAACCTCTGGTAGGTCATTTTCTGTCAGGATTTCTATAAGAAAAGGTTTAGGTTTCTCATCTATTATCGGTGGCACTATCTCTGTATTTACCTATGACTCGACCTTTTTCTCAACTTGTTTCTCTGCCTGTTTCTCAACTTGTTTCTCTGTGCTCTCTTCTGCTAGTTTTTTTGATGGTTTCTCAGTGATATCAGTTGGTGTCTCTGATGATTTTTCAGTGGTATCCACTGCTGATTTCTCTATCTACACCTCAGCACTATCCACTACCGGTGACTCAGTGGGTTTCTCTATATTTTCTACAGCCAGTATCCCATTTGTCAATTTTTTAATGTTTGTATTAATGGTATCAGTCACTATTTAACTAACCCCAATTTCAATATGTTCCATTGTTTGTTCTACATGTGTCTCTGCCTCAATTTTTTCAGCTGGTGGCTTAGTAGCCACATCTTTCTTCTCATCAGTGGTCTCCTTATCAACCACAATATTGACCTCCTAAGTATCAATATTCATTGTGTATAGGATCTCAGACTCAAGATTTGTATCCTCATGTGGAGTCTCCACATCCTCAGTAGCTGGTGTTGCATTTGTCTGAACCAGTGGAGTAACAATAGGAGGTGGCAAATTGTCTGTTACTTTAATGTTAGGTAGTCCACCTACCTTGCCTTTTCCCTTATCTTTATCCTTTTGGTATACCTTTAATTTTTTTAGTCTTTTTAGTTCTTCTTTCTTCTCTTTCTCCACAAAGAAGATGTATCGTTTATCTAGTGTCTCTTCTATGATCTCATTAACCCTGTCGACCATTAGACTTACATGCCGATGACCACTAGAAAATACTGTCATGTTAGCTTCACAGATCAGCTCATCAATTTCTTTCACTGATTTAAGAGGGTGAACAACTAGTAATTTCTCAATCTTGATTTTCTTGTCTAACACCATAATGGCTAACCTTTTAGCATCTAGCCACCTATAGAGATCGCTAGGTAAATCATCTACAACCTCTATCAAAAAATTCTTATAAATGTTAAGGTTTAGGATGATTCTATTCTCTATTCTTTCCTTTTCTTCATTGGTAAATGTATCATATAGTTTGCTAACATTAGTCAAATTCTCATCATCTATTATTTCATTCAAAAGATTTTCAAGAGAAGGGATAACCTATTTTTCCTTTCTCTTTCTTGGTGTCATCTTTTTAGATGGGGGCATCACTTCCTGTTGTTTCTTTCTTGCCGTTTCAGGTGTAGGAGAGGCTACCGGTGAAGGTTTTCTCTTCCTATCTACTCTTTTAAATTCTGCTGGGATTTCACTTTCTGATGAAGTTCTAGCTGGTGAGAGGTTAGCTTCTAATTGTAACCCTTCCAAATCACTTTCTTTGATACTAGTGATATTCATTATGTTTTCCTTGATCTCTTTCACCTATTTAGTTGCACTCCTGATATATTTCTCTATTTTCTTCCTTTGTTTAAGAGTCTGCACACCACTTTCAATGGTTTTAGCATTACCAAACACTTTTTCCTCAGGTTCTTTAGGGGCTTCAAGTAGGGCTTTGGCATATGTTTCAATAATGTTTACATCAGCCTCATATCCCATCTCTATTACCCAAACAGTTCTAGGAAGCACTACCTCCATCCAAATTTGATCTTTCTTGATTACAAAACAAATATCTTTTTGATACTTGTCAACAATACTCTGAGGTAAGCTTTCCCCAATTCTCATTTTTTCCTTAAATGCTTGGAAATACTCTGTTATTTTGTTTTTCCTATCTGTTCCCATGCCGGTGAATATATCTGTTATTTTGTTTTTCCTATCTATTCTTGCCTATCCCGAGAACCTCTTTAGTGAGATATAGCATTAGGCATACAAGAAGATTGCCAAATCTGAAAGTACCTTTCTTGTCTCCTTTTATTTTGTTCAGATTATCAATCAATTTATCTTTCAACCACTCACATATATCTATCTTAGAATCATTGTTAACCATATCATATGCACTCTTAATACATAGACTTGAAACTGATTTCAGTCAGTTAGCATGTGTGGTTTTATATCCTAATATCATGCTAATGAATCTAACATTTATGTCTTTCACATCATTAACTCTTAGGGATCTGCTATCATGGGTTGCACTAGTTAGGGTCATCACAGTGTTGTTTGAAACTTTCTTGGTCTTATTTGTCCTGCTACCGGTGGAAGGTAAGCCAGTCACTTCCTTAATTGCTTCTCTTGTGATTTTATTGATAGAGTCTAACCAAACAAATTCTCCATGAACTCTAATGAGTACAATCCTTACCACTTCCTTAGGAAATTCTAGAATGTCAAGGATTTCCACAAAACCTAGGGTTTCTATAACCTTATGTTCCAATTTCACAGTTCCATTCTCATCACAAATCACATTCTTGTACATTTTCATGATTTCATCAACACCTAGTTCCTCAATGTGGCAATGCATGTATATTCTTGGGTCTTCTGCATATGCAACTCCTTTAGGGATTTTAGATAATGCACCTAGGGCATCATCCTACTTTGCTACTTTGAGGATAATCTTAAAGATGGGCCTAGGGCATTTAACCACTTCAATAACAATAGGGTTCGCAATGAATTCAGGAGTAGAGGAGGAAGCCATTGATAAATACTTTAATCTACCTTTTAGGTTTGGATTCTTGAAAGATCTTTCTTCACTTCTCACTGAGAATACCTTCACTTGGGTTTTTCGTGCTCTTAGAAATTTTAAATGCTTGGTGAATGAAAAAGTGAAAAACACTGATTTATAATGTCTTTTCCTTCAGCTACTATAATAAATGTCTGCTAGTTAAGTGAAACTTAACACATCTGCTAGTAAAGAAGAATTTCATCTTCTCACCATCAACCAAGGGTAAACTTGCATGATTTTTTAGTTAGTTGCCATACCCCCAAAAGGTTTTAGTTCAGTTGGATGAAGAATCTCCTTCCGGTGGAGTAATACTCTGGTGTACTGGTGAAGGAATAGTCTCATCAACATTCTAATCTCTCTTTCTAATCTATTGTTTTGAAAATTCTTTCTTTACCTCATCAACATTCCCTTTGCCTTTCAAACTAGATCCTTTGTTATTTGCTAGTGATGCCTTCTACAAAATTTTGCAATATGTCCAATTTTGTTACAAGCATAACAAGTCACATTGTTCTTTTGAATAACCTTTCCATATCCTATGCTGGTATGTGTTTTGCATTGATTAGATAGGTCTCCAAATCTTCCACAAACATAACATCTTACATTCATTCTGCAATTTTCTGAATTATGACCAATTTCGTTACATTTGGAACATTGACCGGTGGGTGTATTAGTGTTCTGATAGTTTCTAGATCTACACTGATTTTCTTTGTGACCATACTTGTTACAGTTAAAGAATTTCCCATAAAATTTGTAAGCATTAGGTTGTCTTACCGGTTTACTATGATCATGATTGTTTGCAGTACCAGAGCTTTCACTAACTTCAAAGCCATGTCCATTAGTATCTCCATCAGGTCTCTAATTTTTCAGCATGTTATCAAGTTCTTTAGAAATTTTCTTGAATTTCTCTTTGTGTTGATTTGCAGTAGCCAGATCATTTTCCAAAATTCCCTTTTGTCTCATGAGTTCAGTTTTATCATGTTCCATGTGAATCAGATTTGTCTTCAACATATCATTTTCATGACTGAGTTTAGTTTTATCATGTTCCATAGAAATCCAATGTAATGTACTGCTACAAAAAGCATATGCTATGCCAGGTTCAATACCGGTTGAAGCTCATACAATAACCATAAACCTTACTCCAAAGTCTGCCTTAATATTCGCTCTATATATCCATCTTATCATCTACACAAAATAATCTACAAGATCTCATACTCATATATGAGTCTTATTACAATATGTCATGTGGGCTTACAAAAAGATATTAAAATTAAATATAATATGCAATAATAAAAATAATGTTGGCTAGGATGTTGGTAAACATTCTTCTTGTTGTCGATGAACTATTTGTCAGTGTAGAGTCTTTCGGTGTCGGTGCCTACTGGTGCCATAAGATTGCAAGGTTGCCATCAATGAAAATACCTTCAATCACCTACAATTCTCATTGGAGTTAGCAATGCCAAAAATGTGATTAAGAGAGGTAGAGACAACGTTACCCAAAAGCCATCTAGGATTCCACAAAGTAGCAATACCATCGCAAGTCCCATTAGCATTAGCACAATGAGTACCGCACTCCCCAAAAACAACCAACTTGATCTTTTCCACTCTACAACTATCAATTTTGGTTTCTTCAACAAGAAAAATATTTGGCTTGTGATCTCTAACTAGGTTGGATAAAAGATCATGTTTGTGAGGATGATTCAATCCCCTAGTACTCCATGAAATGGCTTTCATTTGACTGGATGGGGGGAACCAATCCCCATATCATGACATGTTATCTGGACTCTATAAGTAATGTAAGCTTGACTATGCTTATCTCTACTAATCACATTGGAAGGCCTCCCCAATACCCTCAAATCAGATCCACGATCCACCTTTTGTCTATTTCTAGTCTTAAAACCACTAGAAATTGGTGTTAATAAATGAACATTTGGGGAGTTCCTTTTTCTATGCTTAGTTTTCACCTCAATAAATGGATTTCAACAACAAGGTGGATGGAAGGATCCACAACCCTGTGATCCTCCATCACAGACTTATCCCCATTAGAATTCTCCTTAGGCTTCAAACTTCCCCCTGCATCCCCTTCCTCATTCAAGGGCTCTAGGATTGAAGGATTTGGATCTGGACCATCCTAAACACCCAGTATATTATTCAATCCATTCATACATGGAGAGGGATCCAAAGATGAGGGCACCACCAAATCCACCCCCTTTGTCTCAGGTTTTCTTCTTCCATGTCCTCTTAGGCATAGGCTTAGAAGGGCATTCCCTTGCCCAATGACCAAAGTTTTTATAATGAAAACAAGCAAAGGGAATAGATTCATACTCAACTTTCTAAACCCATCTTCCCAACTTAGAGAAGAGGTCAACCTCCTTCAGTAAATTAGCACATTTTTCAACATTCACACATATTCTGGCATACACTAGATGCCTCTTCGCAGAGATCGTTGGGTCAACTAAAAGGAGCTCACCAAAGCAGGCAGCAACCCTAGAAAAGATTTCTTCACCCCATATCTCCATAGAAAAACTTGGTAGTTGCACCCAAATAGGGGCCTCATTACATTCCCATTTTTTCAGAGCTAATGCTGATTTTCCTAACACTGAGGGACCACCTGCTAAAATAGATCGAAGGTCCTCCTCACAGGAAAAATAGAATGAGAAAAACTATTAGATATGGCTACCACATCAATTTGACCCTTTCCCTTCCATTTACGAGACACCTAATCCCTAACAACTTCAATATTAGGTCGAGGGCCAATAAACCTTCCAGTCATGATAGAGGCCAGATTAGCCATATTCCTTTCCACAATACAAACTAGAATAGAAATGAAATAAGAACTAGACTCTAGGTCAACTTTATGGGGAAAAGGCACAATAGCCTTTCCTTTGAGGTTTGATCCAAATAAAGTAGACCATTTTTAGTTTCAGTCTACACATCCTAGTTTTCTAAGATTCTCCACAAACTTTGTGGACCCCTCCCCACCACAAGGTAAAATAGTAAAGTCATCTTTTTAATTTTGTGGGACCAAAAAGGTGCTCCCATCCCAAAACCCATTGATACTACCATTAGAAGCTTCATATTTAATTTCTCTAGTGGTGGAGATCATGTGTGAGCCTCCATTCGAATTGAAACCAGTCATTCCAGTCATTCCCGTTATTCCTGCCTCTCTTGTAGCACCCATTTCTTCTCAATCTTCCTTGGATTTTTATAATACCTATTTAGGATATTAATTATATTTTTTATTTAGTGTCTCCATCCTTCTAGGAATGATCCTTAGTCATTTCATGAACCTAGAGACAAAACTTGACATTTTTGTCAAGTTTTGGTTTTGTCTTTTCTAAATTTTGAATTCTAATTCAAATGCGCCAAAAGAATAATCATATTTACTAAAAAATTAATCATATGTGACAGAATATTAGTCATATGCACCAATTTATGTTTTATATGTGCCAAAATAGGTTTTGTATGCGCCAGTCTAAGTAATTTTTCAGTTATGGAGTTTTCGTCATTTGTGTTTTGTTGGATTGGTTTTTGAGTCCTTCTATAGGCTATATATGAATTTTTTAAGCTTCTTAGAGATGTCTATGATTTCATCTTGATGTTATTTATGATAATTTATGCTCTGGTAGGAGGGTTGACACCTCAATGTTGAGGTGATTTCTATGCAATGTTTTGCTCCAGCAAGAGGATGCATGCCTTGTTGTTGATGATTGTTTACTGCTCTAGTGAGATGTGTTTTGCCTCACTATAGAGGATTTCACATGGATTTGGATTCATATTTGAATTATATTTGTGCTTTGCTCTTCATTTTCATTGCTTTGGTGAAGGCTCTTTCCTTGTGTGTGGTCATATGTGCTAGTTTATGTTTAGTTTATTCTAATTATAATGTGAATATTTTGATTAAAAAAAATTGGTTGTTCATGATTTTGTTCTATGTTCCTTGGTTATGTATTTATACCCTATGGTTTTATTCCATGGTGTTGGAATCCAAGAACATTGAGAGGGGGGGTGAATCCGTGTTCTACTAGAATGTGCAAATTTTACCTTATCAAAATATGCATTCACCGACCAGTATACTAATACATATAAGATTGAAATAAGTAAATCACATAAATTAATAACATAAAAAAGAGAATTATATGCGGAAAACCTCAAAGAGGAAAAACCACGATGGGATTTGTGACCGACAATACCAATCCACTGGCCATATGAAAATATATTACAAAATAAAGGGGCCTGTACTTTCAGGAAGGCTTACAGCTTACAGCACTCTACTCAATCACAAAAGGAGCCTCACTGACTACATACAAATCAAGACTACAATCCAAAGAAATGAGTGAACTGCAATGATAGAATCTTCTATGCCTAAATACAGTTCTGGTTAAGCTCTGTTTGTTCTAGTCTAAAACCCTAAACCCTTACCAGAATAACCTCTTACATAGATTTCCTCACAAACATGATCTCTCACACATATCTCACATATTCTTCACACTCTTACATATTACAAAATGATCTAATCAACTTACATATATACCCTTACAATCCATCATGCCTTATGTAGGCTTACATAGATAATTACAAAGTGAATATACATGTTGGGTAAATAACATATATACATAAATATCAAAAATAATTGCCGATGTCGGATCTCCCAAAATGATGTCAGCCTCCAATATCGATAACCTGATGAATTCATGTTGACTTGCAATGTCGATAACTAAAGAATTCCTTCCAACCGGTGAAGATACCTATCGGTGCCGATGAAGTATCTGTCAGTAATCATTGAAACCAAAATATGAAAGCCAGAACATGTTGCCATCAATGAAAACATATGGAAACCAATCAAATGAGTGTTAATTGCCAACAATATCCCCCTTTGGCATTGATGGCAACACTCATGTGAAAAATGATAATGGTTTTCATCTATCTATTTCATCTTGAGACTACTCCCTCTGAGCTCAATATCCAACTCAGATCATGATCCATACAAAAATACTCCATACCTCCATATCTCCCAACGCCAAGAATATATTATTTACCTATACTCCTCCTTTGACATCAATGCCAAAAAAAAAAAGAAACCAGGACAAAGAATGAAAGATTGTACAAAGAATGTCCCAAAATACCTTAACGGAGCTAAATATATTTGAAAATTTACTGATAGGTTTTTTCCAAAAGCTCTAGATAGGCATCCCAACCTGATTTGAGTGTGCCGGAAATAGATACAAGTCCATTAAGCATATGGGCATATGACTCTTTATCCTTAAGTTCTCCAAGTGTGGGCTTACCAACCATATCAATACACTCCTTCTTATGTATACTTAATGAGTCTAACTGGGGACTCACAAATCCTCTAAGACCTCTAGCTCTCCTTATGATTTGATATCTATCCCTCTCAAGAGCTAAAACTAGGGCTTCCAAAACCAAAATCTGACCATTAATAGATGTATTCAAAGAATGTGATCCATCAAAAGAATTGACTATACCTACAATCTTCTCTTGAGTATCCTTAATTATTTAATCTAAATCTGCTAAAAGTAAAGCTATGTTACAACATACTCTGTAAATATTAGTATGTTGGCTTAATGCATTATCAATCAACTTCAGCTTATCATTTATCTCATTCTTCTCCAACTCAATCATCTGATCAAATGTTTCTCTCTTGGCTTGTGTAAGCCTCTCCATTGCCTATCAATTTGATATCATCTGTAAAGATTGAAAGTCCTTTGAAATGTGCTTTGTGATTATCTTAAGCTTGCCAGATGGGATTTCTTTTTTGTCAAGTTTGCACTCTGAATCAAGTCTCTTTAAAACACTGACATACTGATCAATAACTCCTTTGTCCATAGATCCTTCCTTCATCATATTCTATGTAGCCATCATCATGAGCTCAATAGAACTCATCTCAATTATGCTTTTCTGTTCAACCTGTGAGGTGTCAATTGACAACAATGATGGGCTCACTACCAGTTCCCTTTCGGATTCATCTTTCTTCTCCTCTCATGGTTTAACTTTTATAGCTTCCTCTCTTGCAATGGTGGCTTCACCTCTTGGTGCAGTATTAGTTACTATCGATTCCTCCTTATGAACTGTGACCTCAACCTATACATTCGGATCTGAAGGACTATTGTCCACAACATTAGTAGCCTATACATTCTCTGATTCTACTAGTATCTAAACATTCTCTTGTACATTATTTTCTATCGGGGGCTATATATCCAATATCTTTATATATTTCAAAATTGTAGATGAGGTGCCCATTATACCTTTACCTTTCCCTTCAACCAGGATGTCTATAGTATCAGTTTTAGCCTTCGGTGAAGTATAAAAACCAGGTTTTTTTGCAAATAATTGAACCCATGTCTTGTGGGTCTCCTTGACCATCTCATTAACCCTACCTAACATAAGGATGACTATTATATTCTTTCTATGAAATATTTTCCTCTCTGCAACCTTAAGAGTCCTGTCCAACTCCTTTGGAGTAATAGTTGCAAAAGTAGATAACAAATCGTAAATCTTTATATGCATGTCCTCCTCCATTGTTGATAATCTTATAGCATCTAATTTTTCATATAACTATGCTGCTATTTGATTTTCAATTTCTAAAAAGGCTTTCTTATATACATCCACATATAATTAAACTACTTCCTCAACTTCTCCCTATTCATCATCATCCAAATGCTCTAATAAAGTTGTACATTTGTCGACATACCATCCTTAGTTATTTGATCTACTAATTTTTCACAAGTCTTGGGTGGAATAATAGTTACATTACTAGATACAAGTGTAAGATTAGTGTCATCCATCTTTTTTCTTCTTCTAGTACCAGATGTGGTAGAAAGTGTTCCCTTTGGAGCTAGTTTATGTGCTTGTATCCTAATTATAACTTTCCTAACCGGTTGCTTCTTTGCTTCCACCTTAGTCTCTTGTTTTTTCTTCCTTAATACCCTCTTGAATGCTAAGGTTGTGTCATCATCAAATCCAGATTCTGGTGGAATAGGCTCAATAAAAATCTCTGGTTCTTTCCTCTTCCTTCCTTTTTTTGGAACAACATTAACTAATGCCTTGATGTCTTGAGATACCTGTTCCACAAACTTTCTTGCCTTTCCCTATTGCTTCTCCCTCTTCTTTTAGTTAAAATCAGTTTCAACCTCTTTCTTTTTCTTCTTAGTAGTACCAAAGGTTTTCTTAACTTCATCAATAGGTGCATCAATTAGAAAATGTGCATAAGAATCTAGAATTTGTGTATCAACTTCATAGCCCATCTCTTCCATCAAAGTTTCATCTTTCTTAACCATAAAGCATATGTTGGTTGAATATTTCTCAACAATTTGATTTATAACCCTCTCCCTAGAATTCATATCCTTCTAAAATTCCTTAAAGAAATCTCATACTTTGTTATCTTGCTGACTACCCAAACTCCCAATGGATTGTTTCAATTGCCTTCCTACCAGGATATCAAATGTCGATTATCTCTTCCCAAAACTAGGAGTTTCATTAATGAAAAATTGAATCAAATAGACAATAAGATTTTTAATACAAAAATGTTCCCTTCTTCTCTCCTTTGATCTTCCCTAGGTTAATTAACAATTCATCTAACATCCATCCATCAAGATCTAACTTCTCATTTTCCCTCATCATCTTATGTGTTGCATAAATGCAGGAACTGGAAACATAATTCAGATGGTTTGATTGAGTTACCTTGTAACCAATAATCATGCTTATGAATCTGATATCTCTATCGGTGATAGTGCTAACCGTCATTGATCTCTTGTCTGATGTTGTGTCAGTGATTTTGTTGACCTGATCATTACAAACATTCTTCTCTGGACGTTGCCCAATCTGCGACAAACTAGTGATTTCCTTGATGGCCTCCTTCAAGATCTTATACGGTCTATCCAGCCAGATGAATTCTCCATGCACTCTTCTTGAAACATATCTAACAATCTCATCCTCGAATTCAAATATATCCAGAATGCCAGTAAACTATAGATCCTCAATATGCTGATACTCAGGCTTAATATTTCTAGAATCTCCCATTAATTCACTCATATACATGGTATTAATATCTATGGTTCCCAAATCCTCAATATGATAGTGAATGTAAGCTCTGACATCTTCAATGTATACGACTTCTTTAAGGACATGAGAAAAAGCACCAACCAAATCATCCAAGGTGGCTATATGTGGATATCGCTTAAAAATCAGCCTAGGATGGTCCTTGACCTCAACAATAGTAGGATTTGTAATAAAAGAAGGTGTTGATGATGATCCTGCTTCCCTGATGAAATATAAATACATATGAATAGTTGTCAGTGAAAACCCTAAGAACTCTTCTGATCACTGGTGAAATTGCTCAAGAAGATATCGATTGCACTGACTTGCCTTAGACTCGCTTTGAATCGCTCTAAATCACTCTAAATCACTTTGAATGCAAAGTAAATGAAGTGAATTCAACCTTTTAACCTCCAAGAAAAACCCTAATCCATCATTGATATGAATGACTTCCGGTGAAAGATACCAGATCTCAATCTAATATCTCCATGTTGGATAAGCATCTTCTATGTCTAGAACATCTTCCAAAACCTCTTTTCGGGGAATAAAAAGTATTGTAATGAATTTTTCCTACCCCTAAGGCATGTTCCTTAGTTACCAAATGAGCTTCCTGTTGGTATAGGAGCAACCTCCTCTATCAGTTGAGTAACCAGAGCATTTTCATATGTTGATTGATCTTCTGACTTCCTGACCCATTTCTTCATATGATCTTATCGGATTTCATTAACCTTCTTTTTTCCTTTCTCATTGTTAACCGATGTATTTATGCTTCTACAAAACTTAGTAATATGTCCAACCTCATTGCATGCATTACATGTAACATTGTTCTTTTGAATTGCTTGACCTGCACTGATTAGCCATATGTCCAAATTTCCTACATGCATAACATTTAACATTTATTTTGTAATCTTCTGTCATATGACCATACTTATTACATTTAGAATATTAACTAGGAGCTGAATTATAGTTTTGATTTTCTCTATTTCTACATGGCCTAGCCATGTGACCAAATTTATTACAAACAAAGCATCTACCATTTAATTTGTAAGCATTAAGCTACCTTACCAGTGCCTTTTAGTTTTGATCCTCATTTGTAGTACTAGAGCTCTCACCTTGTTCAAATCCAAGTCCACTGGAATCTCCATTTTGTCTTTGACTTTTTAATATCTCATCAAGTTGAGTTGAACCAACCTTGAATTTTTCTTCAAGTACTCACTTGCAACAGTCAGATCATCTCACAGAATTATCATTTGTCTTTTAAGTTCTTGTTCATTACTCAGGGATTGTACTAAATCAGTTCTCAAGATCTCATTCTCATGAACCAACCGAGAGCATTCTTCAAATCTGTCTTTTAGAGATATACAAATATTTTCTTCCTTCTTTTTTTTGATCCTCAATCTCTTTTCGCATCCTCATAGTTAAGGCTTGCATTTCATTCCTCATGACCATGTTCTCTTGACTCAGCTTCTCACATTTCTCATTAAGGGCATTTTTCTCTTCATTATTCTTATTTTGCAAAAGTTCCTTCGTCCTAGCTTGACCAAATGATAGCCTCTCCTATAGGATAAGAATGAATTGCTAAGTAGAATTCAATTCATCTTGTAACTTCACATTCTTCATGCTTTCAACATCATAATATTCAAGTGCTACCTCAAGTTTCTTCTCCAAATTCATATTCATGGATTTAGATTTAGGATCTTCCTCAAGATTTTAAACTTCCTTCGAGGCACAAGGCTTTGATACCAATTGCTGGAATATAAGAACACTGAGAGGGGGGAGTGAATCATTGGTCTACTAGAATGTTCAAATTTAACCTTATCAAAACATGCATTCACCAACCAGTATATCGGTACATATAAGATTGAAAGAAGTAAAGAAATCATCAAGCCAATCACACAAATGAATACCATGACACAAAGAATTATTTGTGGAAAACCTCAAAGAGGAAAAACCATGGTGGGATTTGTGACCCACAATATCAATCATCTGGCTATATAAAAAAATATTACAAAATATAGGTGCCTCCACTAGCAGGAAGGCTTACAACCTAGAGCACACTGCTCAATCACAAAAGGAGCCTCATTGACTACATACAAATCCAGACTACAATCTGGAGAAATGAGTGAACTTCAATGATAGCATCATTTATGCCCGGATACAGTTTTGCGTAAGCACTGTCTATTCCAGTCCAAAACCCTAAACCCTTACTGGAATAACTTCTTAAATAAATGTCCTCACATACATGATCTCTCTCACATATCTTGCATATTATTCACACTCTTACATATTAGAAAATGATCTAATCAACTGACCTATATACCCTTACAATCCATCATGCCTTATGTCGGCTTGCATAGATAATTACAAAGTGAATATACATGTTGACTCAATAACATATATACATAAATATCAAAATCAATTGCAAATGTTGGATCTCCCAAAATGATGTCATCCTCCAATACCATTAACCAGATGAAGTCATGTCAGCCTGCAATCATTACCCCCTTTCATTATCAATTAACCCAAACCTATTCATTATCCCCTTTCCCTAAATTTGAGGAGGTGACTTCTCAAATTTGGAGTAAAGTCTTCAAAATGCATTAAAGCCTTTATCCATTCAACAAGCTAACTTGTTGAATGCCCCCAATTTTGGAAGGAATCTTACAAATTTATCCCCAAAGTCTTCAAACCATTAGTAGCATGGTTAGATACTTTTTTCCTAACTTAACCTCCATATAACCCAAGAGTCTCATCAAGTATTTATTGCTTTGACAATGGTTATCCCTTTAACCTTTGCACAAGAGTTTATCTTTTGGGTAAAAGATTTATCCAATGGATAACCTTAACCTAACCTTAACCCTTACCGCCTAAGTTAACCTTCATTTCTTCTCAAGCATTTAATGCTTCTTAGGTACTTTCCTCTCAACCAACCTTATGTTGACAATTGTCACCATTTTATTGGTAAAAATTGAAAACATGGATTGAAAACTTTCAATCTTGACACTTGATTAACTCTTTCAATCCTGACTATCCATTGCCCTATTTTCACTATAAATAGAGCTCTACTTCCTCCATTTTAAGGATCCATGCAAGCTTTTAGTATCTCATTTATGCTCATTTTTATCAATACATCTAGACTCTCTTTGCAATAGGAATTAATCTAATAAGCATATTAGACTATTTCCCTAGCTTAAATCACTAACTAGTATATCATTTTAGGATAGTATTTATACTAACCTTGTCATCTTATAATCTGGTTCAACTCATTTGTAGAATCATCCATAAATAAGATGCATTCATGTTAAAATCAATCAAAAGCATCCCTCGTTCTTGCATTTGTCATCCCTAAGCCACTTTGCTCAATGATCTGAGAGTAAAGGATTGGCTTGAGGGACCTTGTGAGATAAAGAACTATGGAACCAACCTTGGGAAGTTGAGCTATCCTTCATAGCTCCACAGATTGCACCAAGAAGCCCTATGGGTGTGTGAGAAAGCTTCTTTGAGCTTCATTTTTCACATTTTGAGATTCATTGACCTGCTTTCCCCGCATACATTTCTAGCACCCACCATGGGGCTCGACCCCATTAATCAAATTGGTTTTTTAAAATAATCACTTTTGCAGGCATGCGAGAAACAGGAATTAGCATGTAGGGGCCATTCCTTAGTGCATCTAGTTAATCTTCTACCATATCTGGCTCACTATTTAGCGCATGAGACTCATTCCCTAGCATGTGTAGATCATATCTTAGCACATCATATTTCTAATAGTTTCTTGTAGGTCTCGGTGCAGGAGAAAAACAAAATAGCACATCGGGAAAACAACTTAGCACGTTGGGTCTGTCCGATAGCTCATCCAAGTTATTTTGTAGCACGTACAATCTGTTCTATAGCACATCATAGACAAAGGCAAAAACTAAAATTGTAACTAAGCCTAAAAATAGACTTGTTGAAGTCCACAAGAGCTTGTATTTTTCTAACTATTTTAGTTGGTATTTTGCAGGGTCTTTAACATTTTTCTTGCAGCGAGGAGCATATTTTTACTTTTAGAGTTACAATAATTTAAGTTTTTACTAACTTAGTTAAGTTAGTTAAAATTTAAGGTCATTTAATTCTTATGGGGTAAAACTGAACTCACTTTTATTTTGGGCTTTAAAAGGAACCAGAAAACAAATCTTTTATTTCTTTTCTAGGAGAGAAAATCTTTACATGGGGTTTTAAAAAGAACAAATCAATTTTGTTTTTCAAATTTTTGCAAAAAAATGGATTAAAAAGAACTTCACCATCCTTTGGTGTATAAAAGGATCCATTTTAGATTTTTGGCAAAGTAAAGAATCCCACCAAGTCTCAAAAGTCTTTTTTAGCTAAAGAGGGAAGATCTTCCCCTTTCAATTGATTTCTTTTGTTGACCAAGCATCGCATTTATTTTGTTGACCAGGTTCCTTTTCAATAGATCATAAAATCATTGACTTAAAAGCTAAAAAGAACATCATGTTTTCATGGAGTAACATCTCCATATAGGATTAAACAAATCATTTCTTTGAAGGGATAAAAAGAACAACTTAATTGCCTTGTCTTGAAAGTGGAAGGTATATGCTCTCCCTTAATTGAGTGATCAAAAAGCCAAACCACTCTTACGCTTTTAGTATTTCAAGAAATAAAACCTTTAGCAGGCATGCCTTCCCGAGGGGTTGAAAAAATTTTAAAGCCATTCTTTGACTGGTGTGAAGGGAATGACCTAAGTGCGGAATGACTTTGAAGCCAAGTATTCCAACCCACTATAATCAAAAGTTGAAAGTGATGAAAGTCCTTTTCAATGGTTGCGCATAGTGATTAGCCTTCCCCTAGTATCCTTGAGATACGTAAATCCTTTTTTCTAAAGGTTGGGAAGCCTCCCAAGGGAGTTTATCACTGATGGCCAAACAGGAAGCTTGATTACAAACATTAGCATAGAAACTTTGAGCCAAGTCAGTAACCAAACATTTGTAATATCATAGTCTAAGGGTGGGGAAGAATCCACCCCCAAGATCTCTCACCATATATCTCCCAAGATAACTACTCAATTGTGAAGCAATTCACTTTGGATTAATTTTTGGCAAAAGGCAAAAAAATGGGCACCCTCTAGGGGTGACATGACTGTTTGAGCTGATGGAGTATCGAGACTAGTGGGCTATGATATTGCTTATGACCCTTGAATAAAAGAGTCTAATTGAAGTACATGTTGTATCCAAACCTGTTAAAACATTGGGGATTTGAACACATCCTCGCATAACATACACTTATTATTTAGATTAAGAAAAATGGTTGTCTCTTTGGTGTCGTTCTTTCATTTGTTACTTCAAAAAATCATCTATCAGCACTAAAAGCTCAAGGCAAAAATTCCAAAATTGTAGAAAAATGACCAATTCAATATATTTCAGGGTAGTTTAGTGCATAAGAGCAACTTCTTAGCACGTAGCAACCATCTTTTAGTGCATTAAACCTTCTTGTTAGCACGTCAAGTCTTAACAGTAGCGCTTCACCTAGAATCTAAAATCAACAGCGGCAATTAGCATGTCCTACAAACAGTTTAGCGCATGGAAGCATCACCTTAGCCTGTGGGAGCCAAACTTTTGCGCGTAGGGTCTAACTGTTAGCGCATAGAAGGCCCATATTAGTGCATGACCTTTTGAACAAAAACTAAAATAGAGTTAGACAATTTTAACCAGTTAGCATGTGGGGTCTTTTCATTAGCGCTTTGAGAACGTTCTTTAGAAGATAGAGTCTCTAATTTAGCGCATAGCCAAAACCAGATAAAAGGGGGATAAAACAGAGGTAAATTTTGAAAATTTTGAGAACAATTTCAGAAACTTTCCTTCATTAGCCTGAACTTCATCAAACAAAAAAACCAAAAAAAAGAGTATCAAAAGATATTTCTAAAAGCAAATTTCCATCAAGCAAGGGTGTCTCAAATCTAAAACTATTCACAAGATAAACATATCTATCCTATCAAAATTAGGAAACATCATCACAATTGGCAAACAGGTCCTTTAAATCAAACGGATTTCTATCCCAAAACACTTGTTTAAAACTCGAAGTTGTCAAATCAATTTTCCATATCGGGAAAGCTTGTATTCCATATCATTTGACACACTTTGTCGTGAGGGGGCATCTAAACCTTCACTTTGATAAAGTAAAACTTGAGGTTCTAAAACAAGCTAAACTAAATCCAAAACAAATCAAAGGAAACCATTGATCACTTGTGCATGAGTAATCCTCATATTCTGAGAAGAGAGAATATTTATCATAACACTAATTTGAAGAAACAGCAACTGAGTTCTTTGAAACTTGCCAAAAGAAATAAATTTTTATACATCAATCGTCAACTCTTCAAATCCCATCGAACATTCCTTCGTCATATATGATTATATCTTCAAAACAAAACAAACGAATTTGACAAGGAACCATTAAGGAGTAGAGCATTCTATCAGAAGTCCGCATTCAACCAACAAATAAATCATGGAGGAAAGATCAATCAGGCATTCTTCCCCGACAAGTGCATCACTTACAACATACCCCGATTCGAACCACCAACCCCTGAACAAAACATTGAAGGATAGTTCATTCCTTTTATCATAGAGAGCTTCTACTAGATGCTCACTGTCACTCACTCTTAGTGAAACAAACAAAGTGAAATGCAATGAGAATCTAGCATGAATCAGAGATTATTGAATCCTTTCAAGCATCCAAATATAGAGGACGCTGAAATTTCTGAAGAACTTCTTCAAGAATGTCAAGAAAGCGCTTCATTTCAAAAACTTGTGGAAAGACTCATGGAAAATGACAAGGAAAAATATTTACTCATGCTCACAAGCAAAGGAGTTAAACTTCTAGAGGACTTAGACACAGACATTTTTAGAATAGGATCATGACATTATGAATATCAAGAACAACAACGAGAAGAAGAGGCACATGACCCTGAACAAAACATACCTGAACAAAATATACCAGAACAGGACTTGCCTGAGCAAAACATCCTTGAGCAAAACATCCCCGAGCCAAACATACCATTCCACACACCATTTCAACCTAGAACCAATGCAAGGGAAGAATTCTTCCCTCGGCAAAATAATGCACCTTTGATTGCTCTTACTCAACAAATGCAAGACATGCAACAAGGGACAACAGTACGGTATTCATTAACTAAAATTTGTCCTTATCCATTTGATAGAAGATTGAACATGGTACCTTTTCCTCCAAACTTAGGCGTTTTCAAATTGGACAAATATGATGGGAAAAGTGATCCCCATGATCATGTTCAAAAATTTTGTACAATGAGTCTTGAATTTTCTCATGATGATACCTATTTAATGAGGTTATTCCCAAGAAGCTTGGGAGGCCAAACAATGGAATAGTTATCCAAAATCACACCTCCTATCAGATCCTTTAATGAACTAGTCAACAAATTCATAACTCAATTTCCTATAACATTCAACATGCTATCACCATGTTAGATGTCGCTAACACCAAATAGAAAAAACAATGAAACATTCACGGTATTCCTTCAATGTTGGCAACATATGGTTCCGAGATATCCTCGAGATGTGCCTAAAAAGGAAAAGATGGAAGTTTTCATCGATAACTTCAATAGTGAGATGAGTTACAGACTCAAACTCGAATGCATACCATCTTTTTCTAAATGAATTGAGAATGGCATCCAAGTAGAAGAAGCATGTGTAAAAAAGGGAATGTTGAAATTTTTCAAAGAAGGAACAAGTTCATCCAATTACAACAACCAAAACAACAACTTGGACAAATCTAGATTCTTCACTAGAAACAAAAACAATGTAAATGAAGGAGGAAATGAATCCAATGATCGAAAATCAAAGTAGCCCATGCTCACATTATTAGGTAATCCTTAAGCTACAAAGAATCCCAAAAGTGCTAACCCAAGCACTAACACTTATACACCGAATACCAATCAAGATCAACCCAACACCAACAACACCAACAATACCCAAAAAATAACACCAATCAAGGACCTAATCCAAACTCATGGGGTAACACAAACAACTTTCCAAAACACATTTACACACCACTAGGGCAATCACTAGAGTCAGTATTCTGAGAACTCCTGGCAAACAAAATTATCTCTTTACCCACAATCAACAACTATGAACCACAAGTCAAACCACCCTGGTGGAATGACTCACACTTTTGTGATTTTCATCACAACAAAGGTCATCAAACAAATGATTGCATGAGGCTGAAAAACATTGTTCAGGACATGATCAATAGAGGTGATTTGACGGTTGATGGTGTCAAGACAAATGGTGACCACTGAGCTTTCAAAAATCCTCTTCCAAACTATAACAAAGATGGAGCTTCAACCTCAAATGATACATGTGGAGCTCATATCAATCACAACTACAATAACACCATCAATCACATATCAACTGAGGACAATCAAGTCAATGTTATCACAATCAAAGATAGGCGTGAACATGAATCTGTCAATGTAACAACTAGAGCTCAAAAATATGTCTTGAAGGGACATGTCAACAAAAAACACCATACCAAAAATTCAATATGATCTAGTCAGTCAACTATGCAAAACTCCTACTCAAATATCTATACTTGAGTTGCTAAAACTTTCGCCAAAACACAAGAACATCTTGGAACAAGCACTATTGGAAACAAATGTACCTCAAGATCTGGATGCTAACAAATTCCAAACCATGGTGGCTCATATGACAAGGCCTCGTAACTTCACTTTTTCTGAGCATGATAATATCTCATTGTGCCATCCACATAATATGCCACTCCATATTGAAGTCATGGTCTATAAACACTAAGTTAAACGAGTATTAATAGATGGAGGAGTTGGACTTAATATTTGTACCTTAAAACTTATCTGTGCATTAGGCTTCTCTAAGGATTCTATTGATCCACACAAAAAGATCACCATAAAGGCATATGATGATGAGGAAAGATCATCTAAATGAACAGTGGTGTTACCAATTTAGGTAGGACCGATACAAATGGATACTTTGTGTTAGGTCATAGACATAGACCTCACATATAACATCTTATTGGGTCAACCCTGGATACATGAAATGCAAGTAGTACCCTCCACGTATCACCAGTGTGTTAAATTCCCCTACGATGGGCAGTAGGTTTCTATATCAGCTGATCATAATTCATTTCAGCATTGTAATGCTATGGGGGCAGCCCAAGACAGCTTGGTTCCGCATAATAGAGAGAAACAAAATTTCTCAGTACTAGATCTTCAAAAAGAAAAGTCTACATCACTGTCTATGGATTTCACGCAGAAAATGAAAATCAAAGAAAAAGGCATGGGAGAATAATCTTTGGAACCCATGTGCTTGGCTACCTTGCCAACATCAACCAAGATCTCATGGATTACCTACAACATCAACACATCAAGAAACTCAGCCCATCACCAAGTTTGATGGCACATTTATCCAACTTGACACTCTAGCACATGAATCCAAGGAAAAGGACATCCTTAGTTGGTTATTCAAAGATGAGGAAGAAGACAAAGTAGCTACTGTGGAAGTAGCTATACCAACACACTTGTATAGAAAAGGCTACTTAATCATGTATCAAATTGGATATAATGGCAAAGGAGCTATTGGTAAGCATCAGGAAGGTGTCACAGAACCATTGGATCCTCCTTCACAATTCAGTAAAGACAAAAAGGGATTGGGCTTTGAACTCACTCTACTACCAAAGAAGGTACCACACAAATATCAAAAACCTTAGTGGAAAGAAAAGAAGAAGTACCAGGAAGACTCCTGGCAAGAGGCACTATTTGAGTCAACAGAGAACATACATAAGGAACATGAACATCAGGAACAAAAGAACCATCAAGAGAATCCCATCATTCCAAAGAAGGAAGCACCTTGTGTAGAGGTACATCATATTGAAGAACTAATATCTAGCAAAGAGGAATCACCTTCTGATTGTATTATTCCTCCTCAAGGAGACATAGTATATGAACAAATACAAAGAGTAGAAGTAGAATCTGATACAGAATCAGAGAAAAATATCAAACTTGTATCAGTCATCAAAAACTTGTTCTCACCCTACAACATACCAGTTCACAGCACTGATAGAATCTGGGATGATATCTATGAGACTGATTCTAATGAATATGAGTGGGGTAGTTGTTCTAACTTTACTGAAAAAATTTATGCAAAGGACATTCATACACCCATCTCTCAAGAAGAACGCAACAGAGAATCTAGACCGCTTGAATTTGGTTCACAAAATATCTATGACACCAAGGAAAATGAGCAGTGACATTATGAACAAGTCTATAGAGAAAATGATTCCATCGAAGACCTCGACAAAATCCTTGAATTTTGTAACACCCCGACCAATCACAATAAAATCTCCATCCTGACACTTATAGTGGTCAAACTTGATCCACCTAACAACTCCTTACCAATTGCCTTTCCAGAACTCATTGACTGGGATGAACCTGAAACTCATTATATACCAATTTTCCCAAATGATGAATCCTTTATCCATTACCTATGTACCGTTTACCCAGAAACAAACTATACCATTGAATAAAGTAATGATTTCTACAACCAGGGGAGTGCCAAGTCTCTCAGTCACAAAAATGAACAAAACAAAGGATCTACTGCTGAAAACTAGTCAATGGTAGCACTAGATCACACAAAAGTAAAAATAAAGGACGCATCCGAGGGTGAAAACCTTTTTAAGGCACCCAAAGATGGGAGACTTGAAACTCTTCCTGAGCATTATCATGAGCGATCACCCATATTGATTGAGCCCACTCAATCAATCAACATTGGTACTACAAAAGCAGCCAAAACTATACATCTTGCAAAATCTCTAACAGAGGAAGAAAGATTAGGATTTATTAAATTCTTTGAAGAAAAGAAAATCAACTTTTCTTGGTCATATGTTGATATGCCTGGGATTGATCCACAACTAATCATGCATCATTTATCCATTGCTCAAGGAGCTAAACCAATCAAGAAAAAGTTGAGAAAGATAAATCCACAGGTACCACTCATGGTCAAAGATGAACTAAAGAAACTATTAGATGTTGGATTTATCCGACCCATCGACTATGCTGAATGGATCTCCAACATTGTACCAGTATCAAAACCAAATGGCAACTTATGAGAATATGCATTGATTTTAGAGATGTCAACAAAGCATGTCTAAAGGATGACTTTCCCTTGCCCAGTATCGACATAATTGTAGACCTCACAGTAGGCCATGCAATGCTATCACTAATGGATGGTTTTTCGGGCTATAATCAAATCAAGATAGCCCCAAAGGATCAAGATAGAATAGCATTTACCTGTCCTTGGGGAACATACTATTGGAATGTCATGCCTTTTGGCTTAAAGAATGCAGGAGCAACTTATCAATGAGAAATGATGACAATATTTCATGACATGATGCATACCTTCATGGAAGACTATGTGGATGATTTACTAGCTAAATGCTTCACCCAAATGGAACATTTGAGCATCCTAGCAAAGATTTTTGACAAATTGGAGAAATTCTAAGTCAGGCTCAACCCTAAGAAGTGTGTCTTTGGGGTTGCATCAAGAAAATTACTAGGCTACATAATTTCAGCTAAAGTTATTGAAGTGGATCAAGCAAAGGTACAAGCCATTATGGAGATGCCACCACCAAAGAACATCAGCCAACTTAGATCTCTACAGGGATGACTCCAATCAATCAAGCAATTCATCACTCAATTAGCAGATAAAAGTCTCCCATTCAATCATCTACTACATAAAAATGTACCATTCAGATGGTAAGCCAAATGTGCAGAATCATTCTATCAAATCAAGCAATACTTGATGAACCCACCAGTTCTAGTACCACCAATAGCAGGGAAGCCACTCATTCTCTACATTTCAACAATAAACATCTCACTGGGGGAATTGTTAGCACAAGAGGATTGATAAGGCAAGGAATGAGATATATACTGCATCAGTAGGACATTGAATGGATATGAAATCAACTATACATTCATTGAGAAAGCTTGTCTAATAGTGGTATTTGCCTCACAAAAATTTCGGCACTGCATGCTAGCTCACACAATAAAGTTGGTTGCAAAAATTGATCCTCTCAAATATTTACTCATTAAAGAAGCTCTTAAAGGCAGATTGGCTAAGTGGCTCATGATCCTTAGTGAATTCTATATTCACTACATAGAACGATGAGCTATCAAAGGACAAGAAATTGCAGATCAACTGGCTGAAGCACCACTACCTGGAAAACAAGCCATGGAGATCGAGTTTCCAGACAGGGATGTTCTTGCTATCTCCACCACACAATGGACCTTATATTTTGATGGATCCTACATTCAACATGGCTCAGGTACTAGCATTTTTTTCATCACCCCTGAAGGACACACTATACCAAGATCATATAGGCTTACATTTCCATGCACAAATAACATTGTTGAATATGAGGCACTAGTTATAGACATCAAAATGGTCATAGAAGTGAAAATCACAGAGTTAAAAGTCTACAGAGATTCACAACTGGTTATAAACCAAATCAATGATGACTATTAGACAAAGGATGACAAGCTGCTACCATACAAGCGAATGGTGGATGATTTCAAACAATATTTTATACACATCACTTTCAAGAAAATACCAAGGTTGAATAATAAATCAAGTGATGCAATGGCTACTATCACCTCACTATTGCAAATCCCAGAGCAACAGAGTCGTTATGAGTTTCCGGTAGAGCAACTATTCTCCATAGCCTATGACCACTCTGATTCCCATGTTATCTATGCCTTGACCGATTTCGACTCTTCATTATATGGACCGATATATGACTATCTTAAGAACAATATCCTACCCATTGACTTGTCCCAAAACCAAAAACGTAACTTTGTTCGACAAGGTTCCCGTTATACTCTTACTGCTGATACTTTGTACCATCAAGGTCTAGATGGTATTCTTCTTTGTTGCCTTGATCATAATGAATCTGACTCCGCTTTACATGAGCTTCACGAAGGTATCTATGGCACAAATTCAAGTGGTACTACTCTTGCTAAAAATCTTCTAAGAATGGGATATTATTGGCCAACAATGGAAAAAGACTCTTACCACTTTGCAAATAAGTGTCCTAAATGCCAAATCCATGGCAATCTTATACATGCACTAGCACAGGAACTACAACCATTCACAACATCCTGGCCCTTTTGCTAGTGGGGACTAGACTTAGTAAAAAAAATTCATCCTTCATCTTCAAATGGACACAAGTTCATTATAACTGCAATGGAATACTTCACCAAATGGATAGAAGTAGTCCCCATGACCACAGTGACTGGGAAACAAATTGCCTCATTTATCCTTAATTATCTAATCTGTAGATATGGCATTCCAAGTTCCATCATCACAGATAATGGACAACCTTTCAAAAAACAAGATGTATGAGAACTATGTAAAAATTTCAAAATCCAACATCATTTTTCTACACCTTACTACACACAGGGGATTGGTCAGGCAGAAGCATCCAACAAAACAATATTGAAAATCCTAAAGAAAATAGTGAATGATGCAGGCAAAGATTAGCATATACAACTCAATCCAACACTTTGGGCATACAAAACTAGCATTTGCACACCTCCAGGAGCTACACCATATTCATGGTATATGGATCAGAAGCAATTTTGCCCTTAGAGGTAGAAATTCCATCCCTCAGAGTCTCTTTGAAAGGATTAATCCTAGATGAAGAGTATCGAGTTAATTGAATGCAAGAGCTTTAACTTCCAGATGAATAATACCAACATGCCTACACTCATCTCAAAGCATATCAGTAACGCATGTGTAGGAGCTACAACCACAAGGTCTTTCATAGGATTTTTAAAATTGGAGACCTAGTACTCAAAGAAAATCCTAGAAATCAGCAAGATCGGGAAAAGAAAGAGAAATTTGAACCTAACTGGTTAGGTCCCTATGTCATTATATCAGTTTATGGATCAGGCATCTATCAGCTAACAACTTTAGAAGGAGATGTGCTTGACAACTAACTAACAACATCCATCTAAAGAAATACTATAGTTGAGTAGTCTAAATGCACGGAAAAGTTAAAAAAGCAAAAATATCAAAAAACCAAGAAAAAGAAAATACAAAGGTACAATAAAAGTAACTAGTGAAAACCTGGCAACAGGCACTATTTATGAGAGGATGGCTCCTCTATCTATGTCCATACCATTATATCCACAGTCAAGCACTATCAGCCATTGCCCAATATTTTTATCACACTATCCATTCAGGACATACTTAGCGTAGTCACTATCCTGGTTTATCTGAATATCCTTTCACTACATCTCACCATAGTTTGATAATCACTGTGCATATCCACATCAAGAAGTACACTTGGCTAGGGGTAGTAATAAAAAACTTGCAGCACATTCATCTCGTCAAAATTGGTCGCAAACTCAGAGCCTCATTTCCCAGCAAAACAACACGATCGCAAAGCAAAACATTGATTGCTTAATAGGATTCACAAAATATGATGGATGATTTTCTGAAGTATCAAATGTTGCATCTTGCATAAATTTTTAACTATGCTTGCACTTAAACTTTTTGAATTGTTGGATCCTCTATATTTTCTCAACAATGCTTCAAATCTAGAGAATGTCGTGGGGACTCCAATATTTTCTTAGTTTTCTATTTGCGAGGTTATCATCTGTACCGTGTAAATATCTGTCTCGAGATGTGATTCACATAACTGAAGACATGAATCCACTTTACGCATACAAATGGTTTAATCTTGTCTGTTTCTATGCAATCCTCACTCAGGTCATCCTGGTTCAATTATACCTTGACGCTTGTGCTATCTTGCAAAATAAAAAATCATGTAAATTTTTCTCAGGTCATTACGGTTCAATTATACCATTATGCTTGTATAAATTTTAAACATATCCCAAAACAAATCAATGCTCAATGATGAACATACAAAGAAAGCAAACAACATGTGGCTATACAGGGATGACAAATGCAAAATGAGGATGCTCAAAAACAATTAGTTGCATATCATTTTACAATTAGTTGCATATCATTTTACAATTAGTAGCATATCATATCATACATCTCATTTTCAAGATATATCTCACAACATATCATACCATACATCTCATTTTCAGGATACATCTCACAACTTATCATACCATACATCTCGCAACATCCTGCAAATATCACATCACATACATGTATCTAAGCATTGCATCATCATAGAATAATCAAAAGCATATAGAAAACAAAATCCATAACACATCACATAAGGATCAAAGAAAATGGTGTCATATATATATATATATCAACAAATGATCAATGTACAAAATATGTCATGTCTATGCTAAATACAACAAAATGATAAAAAAAAAATGGAGACAATGTCTCTTAGGTATGATTATCTCCTGAAGACGATGGTCTTGTTGCAGATGACCCAGCACCTGGATCTCCAGGTGGATTCTATCTAGGACGCCCTATCATGCCTCTGCTCTTCATCCCCAACCCAGTCTCATGGGATCAACTCGATCTCGACTATGTAAAACTTTGCACTCGACGCTCCCTAGGCACTGCATCCTCACAATGGTGCTGGTAATACTCCACCTCCTTGGCTCTCAAATCCAACTCTCTCAAGGTGTCTCTCATCGGACCACCTACTACCACTTTCTGCACACTCACTGCGAGCTCCTCCGCTCGACCCCACCACTCTATCTCCCTATCACGCTCTGTGGTCAGCTACGTAATTTGATGCTGAAGCACCAACAGCTATGTCTACAAATACTGCACTGACAACTGCAGTGATCTAATCTGCACATCCTCTACATGTATCAGAATCCGCATCTATAGGGGTACTTGTGAAGGGGTACCCCTGATCCCTCTACCTGTCCTCGGTGCTAGTGGAGGTAATACATCATATCTCCTTCTCTGGGCTAGTTGTCTAAAGTCGTCATGGTCTCCCACTGCCGTAATCACCTCTCCTCACCCCTAGCTTTGATATCCAAACCTCCTCTCCCTCTATCCATCATAGCTCATCGCACAGTTCTCTCCACTCATATCCCCCTATCACCACCATCTCCACCTCTCTCTCCTCTATTTTCCTGATCAACTCTACCTCGATCTAATCTCCTCCTCTCTCCTCACCAACCACGGCCACGTCCTCTATCACAACCTCCTCCATCATCACCCCCTCCACCACCACCTCTATCCTCTATCTCCTCAGCCTCTCCTCGCTAACCATCCTCATCGTCATCAAAAGCGGGAATCATCTCTGCTAGATCTGATATCCGAGCCACTGCATGTGCTGCAAAGAATGTTGCAAACTTGTCAGCCATCCCTGCATCCACTATCTCAGGGGCATAATCCCAAATCTGGCTAGCTAAATGAAATAACTCCTCCACTACCATCATGCTATCAATAGTAGGACCCCAATTTGGAATGTCCTACCTCCGTTGAGCATAAAAACATGCTCCCTATGGAATCCCCTACTGACAACCATACTGCCACAACACCCGGCTATACAAAAACCCCTCAATCACAAAGGGCATCCGTCCTATCAGGTGTCTGGTCATATAAACATAGGGCATCTCCATCCCATCCTCTGCCCATACCTAGTAACCTGTATATGGTCGCTAGACAACCATATCAATGTCATCCAGCACTCTCCTCTAGTGCTCTAGTTTGCCCAGCTTACGTTGGAAAACTATCCCTCTATATCTGTATGCATACGCACACCCAACAGGCCTATCTCTGTCCACCAATGGCCTTGCTGTGAGAATATGCTCCCACGCCCATACCTGTAGCAGTGTCACTCTAGTTGATTAACTACCATATCCCAGGGATTCCATATCATGTAAATCCCTGTATAAGTGGGCTAGCATAGCTGGCCCCCATGCAAATTGGTGACCCTATGTCACCATGTCCTCCAGAACCAATCCCCACCCCACTGCTAGTCCCTTTGACCTACAGTCGAGACATAAGAACCCACCTATTAAACCTACCAAAACTAATGGTAGAGGAGCATAATCCAAATCCAAGAACTCTTGCTAGGGGATCTCATACCCACAAATAGTATCACCCTGAAAAATCCAGCACAGTGCCTCAGTCCCCTCCTCCTCGATCTGCTCATATGGTAGCAATGCACCTACCATGGGGATCCATAGAATCCGGTAACAATCCTCAAGCATCACTGTCATCTCACTTGTCGCCATATGGAAGGTGTTTGTATCACTATGCCACCTCTCAGCCAATATTGTCAATAAATTGAGATGTATCTAATAACGAGGTCAAGCCACACCTCTCAATAATGTGTCTATCTGCCTGTGTCAATCATGGTATCAAGGACCACGGTCTCAAAAATCACTCACGCGACTGAATCACTCCCAGATGCTTGAGTCAAAAACCAAAGCAAGTCCAATATCAGTTTCCTCATCAAAACATGGATATCAAAATCAAATTCATCTCAAAAACTTGAACACTTTGAACAATTTAAATCAAGTTCCACATCATACCAATCCATCAAATCATCTCAACTTGTAACACAACTCAAGTTTCACATCCATATCAACTTGTAAAACAACTCAAGTTCCACAATCAATGCAGTTTGTAAAACAACTCAAGCTCCACAATTCATATCAAAAACTTGAAAACTTTGAACAAATTAAAATCAAGTTCCACATCATATCCAAATCACATTAAATCTATATCAACTTGAAAAATCACAAATCAAATCAAGTTATATCAGAACTCATATTAGACAACTTATCAAAACAATGATAGCAGACACACGGACTGACAAATTGCACTTATCCCGACAAAACCAACATCAACCTACCAATTTTATTCATTCACAAATCCCACTATACCAAACAATTTGTCCCTATGTGCTAAACAAACTTGTCTACACTCTAAACTGCGTCCCATGTGCTAACCTATTCTCTCAATGCACCACCCCCTTCACCCTATGTGCTAGCCAGCACCTACGCGCTACCCTTTTTTGTCGGCGTGCCATCCAATCTACCCTAAGCGCTAAATCTACCCCATGCACTACCCTATCCCACTCTTGTGCTACCTATCTAACCCTATATGCTAGGTCACACCTATGCACTATCTGGACCTACCCATGCAACCTTCTGGACACCCTATGCGCTACATGTTTTACCCCCTACGCTGCCCTGTGCACCTGATGCACTAACCTAATCCGACGTGCTAACCTAATCTACCTATGCGCTACCCTAAATATTTTGGATGCTACCCTATTTTACCAAACCCTATGCGCTACGAAATTTATCGTATGCGCTATTTCTTAGACCCGACGCACTAAAACAAAAAAATTATGTGACAAAATAAAAAAACCGACTAAAAATGACAAAATCAAAAATCAAAAAGGGGTCAAAAGGGTTGACTTACTGGTGCTCCATACGCGGCAGGCCTTTGATATCTCCGCACGCGCTTGAAGCGATGAGAAGAATACGGAATCAACATGTTGACTTCTCTCCAAGTGTCACTTTCTCCAAAGTCAACAAGCACAAATAAAACAAAAACGAATCACTTTTTCCCTTTTATAGGGTAAATCAAAATTAGGGTTATGTGGCGGAATGCCAAAATTGCTCACAGTCTCTCTTATAACCCTACCAAACATCATTTTCGGGAGATGAATCAATTTATCGCACTCAACATAGACAAAAATTTAAAAAGCCATAAAAATTTTCCAAATCAAATCAACTATTCCAATTTTTTGATTCATCTCCTGAGGGGGCATTATCAACATCGTTTATCAAATCTGAGGCATTGTTTATCAAATCTGGGGCATGACATGAAAATCTCAAAGCGACATAAAAATCGATCATAACTAAATCTTAACGACACATCATTTTCTTTGAATCAACACGTGCACACACGTCACTTCAAAGAGGGACAAAATGTAGATGTATAAAAATGACCATAGTCCCAAATGAATATTTTATGTTCATTCCTCTATTTTAGTTAAATCTAATATAACTAAATCACCCACATTCTTCTATTTAAATTAAGTAAATTATTCAATTTATTTAAGTAAATTATTCAATTTATTTAATTAAATTCACTAGAAACTTATGCATCATTTAATTGAATAAATTATTTTATTTAATTAACCCTTTTTATCTACTTTTAATTAAATTTATATTTAATTAATAGTCCACCCCAAATTGAATAAATCTAATTCATTCAATTTCCCAAATTACAACCAAATTGAAATAAATAAATTTAGTTAATTAATTCTATTTTCCCTCTCCCGCTTGCATTTTCCTACATCTCCCACTTGCATCCTAACCCTATTCCTAATTTCTTCTAGAATCCATCTAATCCTAATCAATTAACCCAAACCTATTCATTATCCCCTTTCCCTAAATTTGAGGAGGTCAGTTCTCAAATTTGGAGTAAAGTCTTCAAAATGCATTAAAGCCTTTATCCATTCAACAAGCTAACTTGTTGAATGACCCCAAATTTGGAAGGACTCTTACAAATTTGTCCCCAAAGTCTTCAAACCTATAATGGTTAACTAACCCTTAGTAGCATGGTTAGAGACTTTTTGGCTAACTTAACCTCCATCTAACCCAAGAGTCTCATCAAGCATTTATTGCTTTGACCATGGTTATCCCTTTAACCTTTGCACAAGAGTTTATCCTTTGGGTAAAAGCTTTATCCAATGGATAACCTTAACCTAACTTTAACCCTTACCTCCTAAGGTAACCTTCATGTCTTCTCAAGCATTTAATGCTTCTTACCTTTCCTCTCAACCAGCCTGATGTTGACAATTATCACCATTTTATTGGTGAAAATTGAAAACATGGATTGACAACTTTCAATCTTGACCCTTGATTAACTCTTTCAGTCCTGACCATCCACTGCCCTATTTTCACTATAAATAGAGCTCTACTTCCTCCATTTTAAGGATCCGTGCAAGCTTTTAGTATCTCATTTATGATCATTTTTATCAATACATCTAGACTCTCTTTGCAATAGGAATTAATCTAATAAGCATTTTAGACTATTTCCCTAGCTTAAATCACTAGCTAGTATATCGTGTTAGGATAGTATTTATACTAACCTTGTCATCTTATAATCTAGTTTAAATCATTTGTAGAATCATGCATAAATAGGATGCATTCATGTTAAAATCAATCAAAAGCATCCCTCGTTCTTGCATTTGTCATCCCTAAGCCACTTTGCTCAATGATTTGAGAGCAAAGGCATTGGCTTGAGGGACCTTGTGAGATAGAGAACCATGGAACCAACCTTGGGAAGTTGAGCTATCCTTCATAGCTCCATAACTTACACCAAAAAGTCTTGTGGGTGTGTGAGCAAGCCTCTTTGAGCTTCATTTTTCACGTTTTGAGTTTCATTGACCCACTTTCCCCGCATACAGTTAGCAAGAAAATTATGCACACTTAATGTAACCGAGGAAGAAGCATAGATCCATAAATATGATGTAGTAATGGATAAAATAGACAACCTGGGGATAGATAAAACCATAGAAACCTTCTCACCCCCAGATTATGCTTCTGAACTAATAAAGAGGGGGAGAAAATCAATTGTAGAATTATTAACCAAAGCAGGATGTGTTGCTGGCCAGATTAAAATCACAAACCTTTTTGAGGTAGGGAAGGGGAAGGACCTTCCCATGGTCTTATGAAACTCCTTACTTGGAATGTTAGGGGCCTGAATGCCCCCAACAAGCATCATATCTTCAAACATTGCATTGATAAATTCAATCCAGAGTTATTCCTAATACATGCAACTAAATTAAATAACACCGAGATGACAAACCTCAACAAAAAATTAGGTATCAGAGAAATAGAAGGACAAATTGCTTGTGGAGCCTCTGGTGGATTGGCCATCATATGGGATCCTAGACTAATATCCATTAAACTAATAAGCAAAAGCCCAAACTGGATGTGTGGCTGGACTATAAGCATCAAAAGCAACTTAAAATTTATTGTAATTAATGTCTATGGACCTATCCAAACACAAGGAAAAAGACAAGTGTGGAATGAAATTGAGAGTTTCCTTTTAAGTGACAAAGATCAAACATACATAATAGGTGGGGAGTTCAATGCAATCTTAGATCCCAAGGAAAAATGGGGAGGTAATAAAGAAAATGACCCAAACAAGTCAAGACTTCAAATATTGGACACATAAGTGTAACTTGATGGAATTCAAGACTAAAAATGATGCCTTTACTTGGAATAATAGAAGACAAGGTTTCTACAACATTACAGAAAAACTAGACAGATTCTTCCTTTGTGGGAGTCTCACATAGTCTTATGAGTCCTTAGTTCTCTAATTCTTAGGATCAGACCATTTCCCAGTCCATTTGATCATATCAGAGGAACTTAAGCCAACCAAAACCCCCTTTCGCTTTGAAATAATGTGGCTTAGGGATAAAAATCTAATACAACTAATAGAAAAATGGTGGAATGAAACAAAAGTTATAGGCTCCAAAACTTTCAAAGTAGTCACCAAACTAAAAAAGATAAAGCAACAATTAACAATATAGAACAAAATGCACTTTGAAAATATCTTTACACAAAAAAGAGAAATTGAGATAGAAATGTTATGAACTAATGAGGAGGTAATTAGGCTTCGGATGGATAACATACTTTATCAAAAGGAAAAAACCAATATGGTCCAATATGGAGAAATCCTCACTAGAGAAGAGATATATTGGGGAAAAAAATGCAGGGAACATTGGTTGGATGCTGGGGATAGAAATACAAGCTTCTTCCACAATAACACAAAACAATGAAAAGCTATAAATAGAATCGACAAAATAAAATTAAACTCAGGAGACTTCAGTGATGACCTTGAATATATAGCTAGAGAAGCAGTAGAGTATTTTGAAAATATCCTTAATAATAAAGAAGGTTCTAGGTGGACAAATGAGAGTGAATTCTTAAAATACATTCCCAAATTAATCTCTAAAGAACACAACTTGATGCTTAATAAAAAACTATCTATGGAAGAAGTGGAAACAAATTTATTTCAAATGGGACCGAATAAGGCTCTTGGCCCTAATGGTTTCCTAGCACACTTTTTTCAAAAATGTTGGAGCTTCATGGGGAAGGAAATTACAAAATCACTTGAGGGGATGAGAAACTCAGGAAAGATTCTAAGAGAACTAAATAACACATTCATAGCTTTAATCCCAAAAAAGGAAATAGTGGACTGTTTTGAGGATTTCCAACCAATAGCATTATGCAATACCCTTTATAAATTACTCACAAAAACAATTGCAAATAGACTTCACAAATTTCTCCCCATAATCATTAGTGAGGAATGGACTGGTTTTGTGCTAGGCAGATCTATTTATGATGGCATAATCATTTCTCAAGAAGCAATCCATTCAGTACAAAAAAATAAGGTACTGAGCATGATGATAAAATTGGATATTAAAAAGGCGTATGATAAAGTAGACTGACACTTTCTATGCAAATGTCTTGAATCATTCAGGTTCAATAAGAAATGGATAAATCTGGTCTATGAATGCATTGCAACACCTAGAGTATCAATTTTAGTCAATGGGGCCTCAGAAGGTTTTTTTGAAATCTCAAGAGGTCTCAGACAGGGGGATCCCCTCTCCCCCTTTATTTTTATCATCATGGCAAAATCATTGGGAAGGATGATCAATAAGGAGAGAGAAACACAACAGCTAAAGGGTATTAAAATTACTTCTGACATGGAACCAATTACTCATCAACAATTTGTTGATGACACCATGTTGTTTGGATTAAGCAATACAATAGAAGCAAAAAAACTTTAAAAAAATCTTAGACAACTATTCTACGATTTTTGGAAAGGAAATCAACACTTTGAAATCCAACATTATCTTTTATCACACAAATAAAGAACTCCAAAGGAAAATATTAAACATTCTTAAATACAAAATAGGAGAATTACCATGTATATACCTAGGACTTCCCTTAGACAAAGGGATCAAATCATCCAAATTGTGGGATCGGGTGGTCTCCAAAATTACAAAAGGGATCTCCTCTTGGAAGGGGAAATGGTTATCCTCTGCCAAAAAGGCCACCATGATTAAGTCGGTTCTCTCAGCAATGCCAATTTACCAACTCTCATGCATGGATCTACCCTCAACCAAGAGAAAGGAAATCAAAAAACATATGAGGACATTTTTTTGGCAAGGCTCTAAAGACAAATTCATACTACCATTGATAGCATGGGATAATATATGCAAGCCTAAAGATCTGGGGGGTTTGGGTATCAAAGACCTAAAAATACAAAGCAAGGCTCTAGGAGCAAAGCTTGTATAGAGAATGTATAATAACCCTAAATTCAAATGGGTGTGAATCCTTATAACAAATACCGGCATAACCAGGACCCCACAAGATTCTTTAGGACAACCCACCCACATAAAGGCTCCAGAATTTGGAACTTTATGCTTGAATGTAGAGATATCATAATGGACAAGCTAACATGGAATGTTGGAAATGGGGCGGATGCCCTATTCTTGAGAGACTCCTGGGGGGCTCAAACTTCCATCAACAAACTTCATAACTTCAACAAAATTATACCCATCCTTGAAGAGCAATGGGGAGTGAAAGTAAAAGACTATGTGGAAGAATTCTGCATTGGGGGCCTCAAACAATGGAGATGGAAATCAATGGATAATTTAAACCTTCCGGACCAGGAGAGATCCCTCTTAGCATAGATCCTAGCCTCAAGAAACCCCGCTTTAAATTCTGAAGAAGATAAACTGATATGGGCTGGATCCAA